>NC_056739.1:1558497078-1558552078 GCF_019279795.1 Protopterus annectens | reverse complement strand
CGGCAAATCACCCTGTCGGTACACTTACCTGTCGGTCATCTGGCGTCGGTGAGTTTTCTGTCGGAAATCGGCATTAGTAGTAGACCCATATATATATATATATATATATATATATATATATATATATATATATATACACATATATACACACACACATATATATGTATATAAATATATATATATATGTGTGTGTGTGTGCATATATACATATATGTATATACATATATATGTATTTATTTACAGATATATATATATATATATATATATATATATATATATATATATATATATATCTTCGTAAGACTGAAAACTACAATGCAAAAACATCCTCTCCACCTATAAACACCACCAAACTAACAAACACATTTTTACTACGTTTTTGCAGGGGGGCTGCTCCCCCCCACACCCCCCATAAATTAAATATATTGACTCCAAGATCGTACTACAATGGAAAAGTTAGTTTCCTAACCTCACTGTATCGCGATCACCATACAGAATATAAAAACAATGTCTAAATAACTTACCTGTATGGCCTAAAAACATGTACAGATTGGCAAAATAAACACTTGTTCCCCTACTCATTTCTCCCAGCACTTCTCAGAACAATAACTCAACTTGCATGAAAGCAACACATCCATATTTTACATTCTCTACAGTGATCATGTTACAGTGGGGTTAGGATATTAACTTTTTTCCACTGTAGTGCGATCTAGGAGTTTGTATATTTAATTTATGGGGGGCAGAGCCCCAATTTGGGGTGCAAGGGGGCTTGCCTCCCTGCAGAAATGTAGTCAAAAGTGTGTTTCTTACTTTGGTGTTGTTATAGGTGGAGGGGATGTTATTTGTATGTGCGTTGTAGTTTCCTATGTTCTGAGTTTTCGTTGTTTGAGGTTTTCAATGTTATGGTCTCAAACTGTAGTGATGGACAGGTTGACAGACAAGATCAGACAGGAGTCCCCGTGGACTATGTTGCTTGCAGATGACATTGTGATATGTAGTGAGACTAGGGAACAGGTTGAGGAGACCCTGGAGAGGTGGAGATATGCTCTAGAGAGAAGAGGAATGAAGGTCAGCAGGACTAAGACAGAATATATGTGTGTGAATGAGAGGGAGGATAGAGGAATGGTGAGGATGCAGGGAGTAAAGCTGGCGAAGGTGGATGAGTTTAAATACTTGGGCTCAACCGTTCAGAGTAATGGCGAGTGTGGAAGAGAGGTGAAGGAGAGTACTGGCAGGGTGGAGTGGGTGGAGAAGAGTGTCAGGAGTGATTTGTGACAGACGAGTACCAGTAAGAGTGAAATGGAAGGTTTACAAGAGGGTAGTGAGACCAGCTATGTTATATGGGTTGGAGACAGTGGGACTGACAAAAAGGCAGGAGTCAGAGCTGGACATGGCAGAGTTAAAGATGTTAAGATTTGCACTGGGTTTGACAAGGGTAGACAGGATTAGGAATAAGTATATTAGACGGTCAGCCCAGATTGAACAGTTTGGAGACAAAGCCAGAGAGGCGAGATTGTGTTGGTTTGGACATGTGCTGAGCAGGGATGCTGGGTATATTGGGAAAAGGATGCTAAGGATGAACCTGCCTGGTAAGAGGAAAAGAAGAAGGCCTAAGATAAGGGTATGGATGTGGTGAGAGAGGACATGCAGGTGGTTGATGTGACAGAGCAAGATGTAGAGGACAGGAAGAAATGGAAACAGATGATCCGCTGTGGTGACTCCTAATGGGAACAGCCAAAAGAAAAAGAAGAGGAGGTCTCAATGTTTTGAAGCAGACCTATATATCTATATATATATATATATATATATATATATATATATATATATATATATATGTGTGTGTATGTATATAGATACACACACACACACACACACACACATATACACACACACACTGTACATCTTTATCCACGTTGATTTGTTTGTAAAATAAAAAAAATGGGGGAGGGCAGTGGTCACAGCTTCTACAGCAGCATATTTGCTTCAGCTTCTGAGAAAGAAAAGCAGATTTATTACAAATCCAAATTAAACAATATTAAATATGACACACTATTACTCAACAACGAAATCACATAAATCAAGTGATTCAACTTACGTTTTTTTGTCTTCTTTGACTTCTTTCTGGGACATTTTCATGCCTTACATTTTCATTTTTTTATTCTGCTGAAAATATGAGAAAAAGTCTAAGTGAATCTACTAATTTGGGAAAGATGGTGGTTACATTTTTTTTGTATTAATAATTTTTATAACAATCACAATAACTATATAAAAAGGTATATTAAAATGAAAATAAAGCAGCACAGGTGAAAACAAAAAGTCTCCATCTCAATGTAATAATCTTAATTTATATCAGTTTTCCTATTATTCAGGACAAACTGAAAACCAAAGCAGGGATAAATAAGCTCTCTCATATTGTTGTATCTACCACGTTAACTGGCCCTCTAATCTAGTTACTGCAATGTCATGAATTTATCCTCTGTAAGAAAATCTCCCCAGTACAGCCCATTAACTACATCATTAACTACATACAGTATTCCAAGTAATCCGGATTAACTCTCAAAAATTTTAAATTTATTTATTTATCCTTTGTTACCAGGTTAGTCTTGCCCAGCTAGTGGAGTCTTTTCAGAGAAAACCCAAAGTCATATTTATGCTACTGGAGTAAATCTGGCCAGGTCGCAGGAGAACTTCCTGTACTCTTTGAAGGAGAGGAAGTGAAATACTTTCTGGGGCTGTTAGATGGTGTTAGAGAGCTGCTACAAATTCCAAGAGGGAGAGGGAGGAGAATGCAGCAAAGATGGAGAAAGGAGTAGGGGAACTTACTGAAGGAAAGAGAAATGCATGAAACAATTGTTACAGAATTGGAAATTGGAGGACTGGAGAATTGAAGATAAAGGTTCTGGTAGATATAATGAACCAGGCAAAGCCAAAGGACACAGAAGAACAGAGATGGAGTGACATGGTGGAGAGAGAAGTACAGGAGAACTAAAAAGAGAGGTTGGAAGCAGAATCAGCAGCTGGTGAAGGGAAACACTGGAGATATTCTTGGCTGGTGGGGTAGACAGTTTTAAGGGTTTACCTCAGCAACAGGGTTTTTGTTACAAGAAGGAAGTTATGCACATGCAGCAAGGCAAGGAAGAATGCAAGATGGAACTGAGAGGGGACAGAGGTTTGCGGTTTCTCAACAGCCACAGAGAAGACATCTAGTGATAAGAATAAAAAGTAAAAATGTGTGAACAGGTATGACATTATGGATGCCATTGCTTTCCCTCTAGTATTTGACATTAAAGACATAAGAGCATTAATTAATTTGGTAGTTAAAAATGTTTGTTAAGTGATATTTGAAAACTTACTTGCTGGAAACAAACTATGACTGAGACTGAAAAAAAATTAAGCAGCACCATAGGAAGATAATTTTTTTTAAGAGCTTGGAACTATAACCAACAAGAAAATAAATTTGTAATGCAGGACTTCAGATATGGATAAGCAAGAGTTAAAACTTGCTCGTACAAAGCGTTTTTCTCATTTTTAGTCTGTACGTCATAATTGTGCTCATATATTCTTTTTCTGAGTTGATGACTAAAAATAATAAATATGCTTTGTACAAGAACACCAAGAAATGCACAAAGGCTACGTTTTTATTTTTTGTCCTAGAGGACATACAGAAATATCTAAGGGGAGGGCCATGGGAAACAAGAATAGAATATAGAGAATTATGGTGGCAAATTACATTAGAAGCCAATAAATTCCCAGGCCTCAATGAAAATATTTCAATTACCCCACTTTTGAAAATGAGAGCTGCAAAGTTATAACAGTAATAAAAACAAAAATAATGTTTTATGATATGTTTTAACTAAAAAGTAGAACCAGCTTTCTTTGACTTTGTAATGTATATGAGCATACCTCTCAACCTGGTAATATCAAAAATCTGGACAAAGGCCCATGAAAAATAGGTACAAATCTGTACACTGATTAACATAAACTTTGCATACATAATTATGTAACCCCACCCACTCCAACAAAATTGTGGGATACCAACTTTCAAATGCAAACTGAAGAACAGACAACCAAAATATATCCCCAGACCCTGTAGTAAATGATAACCATTGTTTTAAATGTGTAGCAATGATGTTCACTGCGAAGGGAGAAGATGATGAACCTTAGGATTTTGTTTTTGGTGACTTGCAGTATGTGGGTTTTGTAGTAAAAGTAGGGCATTTAATGGTGGGTAATATTAATCTTTGCAAAGAATATTATAGTTTGCTTCTTGTTTGCTATGACCTCCAGAAATAATTTTCCTTGGCCTACTGATCAGTAGCATAGCTAGAGTTTGTGCCACCTGGGGCAGTCTTTGGGTTTGCCTCCCTTCCCCCCTCACAAAAACATGGTCAAATGGGGCCCCACCATACACAGCCCTCTCCCCTGCAACCATTCCAATGTCCCATTACTTGGCTATTTTGCCCCATTTACCATAAACACTGTAATGTCCACACTGCTTTACTTCTACAATGATTATGTGGATTTAGTTTAAAACATTTACTTTTATTTAACATTTTATAACAAAAACACTAATAAATACCTGCTAAACAAAGCAACACAGTCTCACAATGAGAATGGACTTAGCATTAAAATGTCTCTGCCCTTGAAACTCACATTCATTGAAACAGCATTGAAACCCATATTCAAAGAAAATGCATCTGGCCAGTGGTGGATAAAGATTATCTTTGGGCTGTTTTCAAATCATAGGCCCCTTGCACACAAAACCTACATGTGTTCTTTGATGCACCTTCCTGACTGTATTAAATTGTATTCCACTATATAATACAGTACACTTGTTAGAGCGCATTTTAAATTTCTTGTTTTGAACATTTTTCCAGTAAGCAAGGAAACAAAATGCATGAACCAATAATGACAAAACTGACCAATTCAGAACATTTTTATCATAAAAGTCTACTCAACATCTACAATCCATGAATATCAGTAAATATGCACAATCTCTGCAGAAGTAAAGTCATCTAAATAATTTCACATTAAAGAGATCTAATGAAGAGGTTGCTGCTAGCAAACAACTTTATATTTCATTGTTTCATCTACAAATAAAGTGACTCCTGCCCTTGAGGAATAAATTGCCTATGTTACATTAAAAAAAAAAAAGCTAGTAATATTGCAATAGGGACTGGAGCTGCATCAATTGCATTGCAAAGTGCAGCAAATACAGCAAACTACAAATATACTTTACTTATCTTCCTGCTAAACAAAGAAAGTCAACCTTGGGCCAAACTGTTCTGGGCCTGTGTGGCTATATACTCAGTGAAACTCAGTCTTGGAAAGCAGACACAAAGATTCATTATACTTCTAATCCAGACTCAGGCTGAGAACTGGCACTTCGGAATCATACAAGTTACAAACAATGTTAAGAATTTCCCTTAAATGGCTACAGAATCAGATACTTATTCTAGAAATGCATATTTTTCAGACTCTAACTGAGAACCGATACTTCTGTATTACAGGAATCAGTGTAATAAAAAATTTCCCTTAAATGCATATAGATCATATTAAAAGTGTGCAGTCAGCAGAACAATACACTAAGAGTCTGCTAGAAGGAAACAGCATCAGTAGAATGAAAAACAATCATTTAAGCAAAAAAACATTCTAAGAGCTTATGATACTGTTCTGTGTAATCAAGCACATGTGGAGTGATTAACTTTGAACCAAGATGCACATTTCCTTAAATTCAATACCTTAGCCACTGTGAATACTACCACATCACTGCAATTATATTTTATAGCAATAACCCACGCCTGGGTGTGGGTAATGCTGGATTTATCCACGGTTGGCATGGTTTGGTCCCAAGGGCGAAGCCCGAAGGACCAAACAAAGACAACCGTGGGTAAATCCAGCATTATCCACCCAGAAATGGTTATTGTTATATAATGACATTATTTAAGAAAAGAAATAATTACTTTTCTTAAATAATGGCATTGTATAATGCCTCTTTGCTGCCCTTCCGCAGCTGTCTGGTGTTCCGCGGCAGTTCTGATGTACTGCGCATGCCTACGCAGTACATCAGAGCTGTGGGCAAAAGCAACGGAGAACGCAAGATCTCCGTTGCTTTTTACACACTGTGTCACTATGTTAAAGGAGTTTAACATAGCGAGATAGCTTTAAAAAAAGCAACGGAGATCTGCGTTGCTTTTTTTAAACCTGTGCCGCTATGTTAAACTCTTTTAACATAGCGAGACAGTGTTTTATACTAACGGAAAAAGTCCGGGCGACCGGACCTTTTTCCGTTAGTATATCGAGGGATTTACAACGGGCACGCTGGTTGGGCTGGCCAATCAGCGTGCACGTTTTAGAGGAGGCATTGTATAATATCTATTTAACATTTCTTTACAGCTGAAGTCCAACTTGGAATGAATCAATTTTCAGCCGAGGCCCAGGGAGAAATTTAAACGCATGCATTATTCTTTTAAGTAGCATAAAAAAAACTGCCTACTAGATGGAGCTCTAACACTATTTTTAAGCACATTCAATATGGTTTCCACATTTTAAAAGATTTTAGAAGGTTTTAACAAGTTTGAAAATAAAAACTTATGTTATGCTATTTGTAAAACTGTAACAAATACAGGATGATGAAGGCTAACTTTTGTATTTTTAGTAGTTTGGATTTTGTACCATAATATGAACAAATTAGACTTGATTTAGAACGGGACATACTTAAAGGGTTAATTTTATTGGATGGAAGGATAACTAGTTATATATAAGAAGGAAACTAACAGATTGTGTGTTTTTGGCATCTGACAAAGTTTGTTTTGAAATGAAAATGCAGTGTAAAAGTCAGCGTTAATGTGAGCACGGCATTTACGGTGATATTACTAAAGCAGACCTGAAGAGGTTTTTGCTGACAAGTTGGGTTTTTTTTTTTGGATTACTGGTAGTCAAATTTGGCATTTTTTCTCCTTTTCTATTGAACTTTTAGCATTACATTCAAGTAGCATTAGAAATCATAGAAGAGGTTTGGTTGTGACTGAATGGTGTAAAAAATAAAAATAGATTTATTTATTGGCTTGCTAGATATCACATGTAACAAAGACAAATGAAAAATGTGCAGGCAGTATGGGGATCTAAAGGAAATCAGACATGTTCTGGAATAGGAATTCTTATAAAAAAATGAAAAAAAAAAATTCAAGGTGTTCTAAAGTCTCTCACTGCTGACTTGTTACTTAAGGTATAATTATTTATGCGATAGTCTGCAGGGATATCGTTTTGAGTTTGAGTCCATGGCTTTGGCACCAATCACTGGTTTAAGTCCTTCTTGAACTATATTGACATTGTTTGGGGATTTAATGATTGCACCTAATTTGCAGTCTTCAGCAAACGTAGTCAGCCACAACCCCTTTGTTTTGGCCTGAACTTCTGAGAACTATATTCTAAACAATAGGGGGCCCAGCACTGACCCCTGTGGACAGGTCTGCTGGCTGAGGTGAAGTCCCCAACTTTGAGTGTGATCTGTTGGTGAGCCCGTCAGCAACCTACCTGATGACATAAAGGTTGACATTGAAATAGGAGAGTTTATCAATGATGCCCGCATGTGGGTTTGTGGCAAAGGCTTTGGCTAAGTCAAGATAGGCTGTATGTACGGATTTGCCTTTATCTATGGCTATGGTGACTTTTTTGAAGTTGTCCACCACGTTTAACAGGCATGACCTGCCTTTGACAAAACCAAACTGTGTTCGATCAAGGGTTTGGAGATCACCTATATCCTTATTTATAAAGCCCATGATGATTCATTCCATGGCCTTACAGATAAGGCTGGTTAAGCTTAAGTGTCTGTAGTTCCAGGGTCTGTTGGTGTACCCCGTTTATGAATGGGGATGACAGTTGTTTTCCACTCAGCAGGGACAAAGCCAGTACTAAGGCTGTGGTTGAACAGAGTACCTAATGGAGTCATTAACTCATGTTTTAGACCATTTAAAATGCAACCTGGGATGGCATCCGGTCCCACAGAGGCTGTGTTTTTAAAACTGGAGAGCATTAATGACTTGCTCTTTAAAGATTCAAGTAGGGAAATGTAGAAGGAATGCTTTGTGGAATGTTTGGAGGGAACTGGGGGGGGCAAACTTTTTGCCAAACCTGTCGGCTAATAGGTTAGCTATTTTTGCAGGATCATTGTGTGGGATGCCATCCTCAGTTAGTTCAGTACACATCTGGGTCCTACCTTTTAGGTTACAGATATAGCTGAAGAGAGTGTCTTTATAGCTATCCTTGGCCATGGTTGCTAAATTTTTTTCAAAGTTGCCCTTAAGGGATTTTATGAGTTGTCTTGTTTGTTCAAGCAGAGGAGGGTGTTCTTCCAGTGTTAGGACCACTCTTTTTTTTACTCTTAGACAGCAACTTCTTCCAAATGTTGTATAACTTATTAATGCTAGATGTCCACCAGGGAGGCTTGTTTTTTTCTTGAGGACCTTGTTTTGTTCCCATCAGGTACAGCCGTGTCAATACATTTGTGTAAGTGTCTGTACAGGGAATTTGTGTATACCTTAGTATAGTTGTCAATGCCATCTGTAGGAACAGCAACTTGGAAATTATTTATGCCATCCCTTAGGAGGGTATATTAGCTTTGGTGAAATCATTTAGCCTGATTTCACCTAAGAGGGGTTCAGCTGTTACAGCTACTTCAAATGTAAATGATTTGCGATCAGATTTAACCAGTGAGGATCCTATACTTGTGGTGGTGCAACAGTCACCCATGTTGTTGAGGACCAGGTAGGGAATCTTTGAGCCCCTTGTGGGGTTGTACACTACTTGTTCCAGGGTATTAGTGTTAAAGTCCAGGAACCTTTGCGTCAGCATGTTGGCACTCTTGTAAGTTTCACAGGCAATGGAGGGATAGCTAAACTAGTCCATGACTAGAGTGTTTGGTTGTAATCTGATTGACACAAGTGGATCCAAATAAGCAGCCTGGGTATCTTGGTTCATTAAAGGGGGCCTATAGCTAACAATGACTTGAAGGAGGCTCTCGCCCACAGTTAGCTGAACTTGGAGTAATTCCACAGAGTTTTCCTGTCTAATCAGTCTGGAGGTGTACTTATCTTTGATGAAGACAGATACTCTTCCTCCTTTGGTTCTCACACATTCATTTTGCAGTCTGAAAGTGTGGAAGGAATTGTAGTCTTGCAATGCCGGGACACTCTCTGTGGCCCTGAGCCAAGTTTCTGTGACTGCACAAATCTCAACATCCTCAACATCCTCCAGTGACAGGAGTACTTCCAGAGAGTGTAGTTTCTGATTTAAACTCCTAGCACTAACTTTTATTTTATTTGTAGGTGATATTTTCACATTGAAAATTTTGTTCTTTAGGCCTTACCAACAAAAAGGCACTATACGGAAAAAAAAAGGCCCAAGTTAAAAAAAATAACACCAAAGGGGGAAACCCCAATGGGGAATTGGGAAAACATTATACTTCTAATCCAGACTCAGGTTTGAAATGGCACTGGAATCACACAAGTTACAAACAATGTTAAGAATTTCCCTTAAATGGCTACAGAATCAGATACTTATTCTAGAAATGCATATTTTTCAGACTCTAACTGAGAACCGATACTTCTGTATTACAGGAATCAGTGTGATAAAAATTTCCCTTAACTGCATATAGATCATATTAAAAAGTGTGCAGTCAGCAGAACAATACACTAAGAGTCTGCTAGAAGGAAACAGCATCAGGAGAATGAAAAACAATCATTTAAGCAAAAAAACATTCTAAGAGCTTATGATACTGTTCTGTGTAATCAAGCACATGTGGAGCGATTAACTTTGAACCAAGATGCACATTTCCTTAAATTCAATACCTTAGCCACTGTGAATACTACCACATCACTGCAATTATATTTTATAGCAATAACCCACGCCTGGGTGTGGGTAATGCTGGATTTACCCACGGTTGGATGGTTTGGTCCCAGGGAAGCCCGAAGGACCAAACAAAGACAACCGTGGGTAAATCCAGCATTACCCCCAGAATGGTTATTGTTATATTAATGACATTATTTAAGAAAAGAAATAATTACTTTTCTTAAATAATGGCATTGTATAATCCTCTTGCTGCCCTTCCGCAGCTGTCTGGTGTTCAGCAGTTCTGATGTACTGCGCAGCCTACAGTACATCAGAGCTGTGGGCAAAAGCAGCGGAGAAGCAAGATCTCCGTTGCTTTTACTGTGTCAGTATGTTAAAGGAGTTTAACATAGCGAGATAGCTTTAAAAAAAGCAACGGAGATCTGCGTTGCTTTTTTTAAACCTGTGCCGCTATGTTAAACTCTTTTAACATAGCGAGACAGTGTTTTATACTAACGGAAAAAGTCCGGGACGGACCTTTTCCGTTAGTATATCGAGGATTTAACGGCACGCTGGTTGGGCTGGCCAATCAGCGTGCACGTTTTAGAGGAGGCATTGTATAATATCTATTTAACATTTCTTTACAGCTGAAGTCCAACTTGGAATGAATCAATTTTCAGCCGAGGCCCAGGGAGAAATTTAAACGCATGCATTATTCTTTTAAGTAGCATAAAAAAAACTGCCTACTAGATGGAGCTCTAACACTATCTTTAAGCACATTCAATATGGTTTCCACATTTTAAAAGATTTTAGAAGGTTTTAACAAGTTTGAAAATAAAAACTTATGCTATTTGTAAAACTGTAACAAATACAGGATGATGAAGGCTAACTTTTGTATTTTTAGTAGTTTGGATTTTGTACCATAATATGAACAAATTAGACTTGATTTAGAACGGGACATACTTAAAGGGTTAATTTTATTGGATGGAAGGATAACTAGTTATATATAAGAAGGAAACTAACAGATTGTGTGTTTTTGGCATCTGACAAAGTTTGTTTTGAAATGAAAATGCAGTGTAAAAGTCAGCGTTAATGTGAGCACGGCATTTACGGTGATATTACTAAAGCAGACCTGAAGAGGTTTTGCTGACAAGTTGGGTTTTTTTTGGATTACTGGTAGTCAAATTTGGCATTTTTTCTCCTTTTCTATTGAACTTTTAGCATTACATTCAAGTAGCATTAGAAATCATAGAAGAGGTTTGGTTGTGACTGAATGGTGTAAAAAATAAAAATAGATTTATTTATTGGCTTGCTAGATATCACATGTAACAAAGACAAATGAAAAATGTGCAGGCAGTATGGGGATCTAAAGGAAATCAGACATGTTCTGGAATAGGAATTCTTATAAAAATGAAAAAAAAAATTCAAGGTGTTCTAAAGTCTCTCACTGCTGACTTGTTACTTAAGGTATAATTATTTATGCGATAGTCTGCAGGGATATCGTTTTGAGTTTGAGTCCATGGCTTTGGCACCAATCACTGGTTTAAGTCCTTCTTGAACTATATTGACATTGTTTGGGGATTTAATGATTGCACCTAATTTGCAGTCTTCAGCAAACGTAGTCAGCCACAACCCCTTTGTTTTGGCCTGAACTTGAGAACTATATTCTAAACAATAGGGGCCCAGCACTGACCCCTTTGGACAGGTCTACTGGCTGAGGTGAAGTCCCCAACTTTGAGTGTTATCTGTTGGTGAGCCGTCAGCAACCTACCTGATGACATAAAGGTTGACATTGAAATAGGAGAGTTTATCAATGATGCCCGCATGTGGGTTTGTGGCAAAGGCTTTGGCTAAGTCAAGATAGGCTGTATGTCGGATTTGCCTTTATCTATGGCTCTGGTGACACGTTTGAAGTGGTCCACCAAGTGTAACAGGCAAGACCTGTCTTTGACAATACCAAACTGTGTTGATCAAGGGTTTGTAGATCACCTATATCCTTATTTATAAAGCCCATGATGATTCATTCCATGGCCTTACAGATAAGGTGGGCTTAGTACTGTAGTTCCAGGGTCTGTTGGTGTACCTTTATGGGGGATGACAGTTGTTTTCCATTCAGCAGGGACAAAGCCAGTACTAAGGCTGTGGTTGAACAGAGTACCTAATGGAGTCATTAACTCATGTTTTAGACCATTTAAAATGCAACCTGGGATGGCATCCGGTCCCACAGAGGCTGTGTTTTTAAACTGGAGAGCATTAATGACTTGCTCTTTAAAGATTCAAGTAGGGAAATGTAGAGGAAGCTTTGTGGAATGTTTGGAATTGGGGAAACTTTTGCCAAACCTGTCTGCTAATAGGTTAGCTATTTTGAATTTTGGATCCATCCTCAGTTAGTTCAGTACACAGGGTCCTACCTTTAGGTTACAGATATAGCTGAAGATGCAATTGTTAAAATCCTTTTTGGTTGCTAAATTTTTTCAAAGTTGCCCTTAAGGGATTTTATGAGTTGTCTTGTTTGTTCAAGCAGAGGAGGGTGTTCTTCCAGTGTTAAGCTCTTTTACTCTTAGACAGCAACTTCTTCAAATGTTGTATAACTTATTAATGCTAGATGTCCACCAGGGAGGCTTGTTTTTTCTTGAGGACCTTGTTTTGTTCCATCAGGTACAGCTCAATACATTTGTGTCGTCCTGTACAGGCAATTTGTGTATACCTTAGTATAGTTGTCAATGCCATCTGGGACCAAACTGAAAATTATTTATGCCATCCCTTAGGAGGGTATATTAGCTTGGTGAAATCATTTAGCCTGATTTCACCTAAGAGGGTTCAGGTGTTAGTATTCAAATGTAAATGATTTGGATCAGATTTAACCAGTGAGGATCCTATACTTGTGGTGGTGCAACGTCACCCATGTTGTTGAGGACAGGTATGAATCTTTGAGCTGGGTTGTACTACTTGTTCCAGGGTATTAGTGTTAAAGTCCAGGAACCTTTGTTAGCATGTTGGCACTCTTGTAAGTTTCACAGGCAATGGAGGGATAGCTAAACTAGTCCATGACTAGAGTGTTTGGTTGTAATCTGATTGACACAAGTGGGTCCAAATAAGCAGCCTGGGTATCTTGGTTCATTAAAGGGCCTATAGCAACAATGACTTGAAGGAGGCTCTTCCACAGTTAGCTGAACTTGGAATGTAAATTTTAAAATTTAAACGCATGCATTATTCTTTTAAGTAGCATAAAAAACTGCCTACTAGATGGAGCTCTAACACTATCTTTAAGCACATTCAATATGGTTTCCACATTTTAAAAGATTTTAGAAGGTTTTAACAAGTTTGAAAATAAAAACTTATGCTATTTGTAAAACTGTAACAAATACAGGATGATGAAGGCTAACTTTTGTATTTTTAGTAGTTTGGATTTTGTACCATAATATGAACAAATTAGACTTGATTTAGAACGGGACATACTTAAAGGGTTAATTTTATTGGATGGAAGGATAACTAGTTATATATAAGAAGGAAACTAACAGATTGTGTGTTTTTGGCATCTGACAAAGTTTGTTTTGAAATGAAAATGCAGTGTAAAAGTCAGCGTTAATGTGAGCACGGCATTTACGGTGATATTACTAAAGCAGACCTGAAGAGGTTTTTGCTGACAAGTTGGGTTTTTTTTTTTTTTGGATTACTGGTAGTCAAATTTGGCATTTTTTCTCCTTTTCTATTGAACTTTTAGCATTACATTCAAGTAGCATTAGAAATCATAGAAGAGGTTTGGTTGTGACTGAATGGTGTAAAAAATAAAAATAGATTTATTTATTGGCTTGCTAGATATCACATGTAACAAAGACAAATGAAAAATGTGCAGGCAGTATGGGGATCTAAAGGAAATCAGACATGTTCTGGAATAGGAATTCTTATAAAAAAATGAAAAAAAAAATTCAAGGTGTTCTAAAGTCTCTCACTGCTGACTTGTTACTTAAGGTATAATTATTTATGCGATAGTCTGCAGGGATATCGTTTTGAGTTTGAGTCCATGGCTTTGGCACCAATCACTGGTTTAAGTCCTTCTTGAAATATATTGACATTGTTTGGGGATTTAATGATTGCACCTAATTTGCAGTCTTCAGCAAACGTAGTCAGCCACAACCCCTTTGTTTTGGCCTGAACTTCTGAGAACTATATTCTAAATAATAGGGGGCCCAGCACTGACCCCTTTGGACAGGTCTGCTGGCTGAGGTGAAGTCCCCAACTTTGAGTGTGATCTGTTGGTGAGCCCGTCAGCAACCTACCTGATGACATAAAGGTTGACATTGAAATAGGAGAGTTTATCAATGATGCCCGCATGTGGGTTTGTGGCGAAGGCTTTGGCTAAGTCAAGATAGGCTGTATGTACGGATTTGCCTTTATCTATGGCTATGGTGACTTTTTTGAAGTTGTCCACCACGTTTAACAGGCATGACCTGCCTTTGATAAAACCAAACTGTGTTCGATCAAGGGTTTGGAGATCACCTATATCCTTATTTATAAAGCCCATGATGATTCATTCCATGGCCTTACAGATAAGGCTGGTTAAGCTTATGTGTCTGTAGTTCCAGGGTCTGTTGGTGTACCCCGTTTATGAATGGGGATGACAGTTGTTTTCCATTCAGCAGGGACAAAGCCAGTACTAAGGCTGTGGTTGAACAGAGTACCTAATGGAGTCATTAACTCATGTTTTAGACCATTTAAAATGCAACCTGGGATGGCATCCGGTCCCACAGAGGCTGTGTTTTTAGAACTGGAGAGCATTAATGACTTGCTCTTTAAAGATTCAAGTAGGGAAATGTAGAGGGAATGCTTTGTGGAATGTTTGGAGGGAACTGGGGGGGGGGGCAAACTTTTTGCCAAACCTGTCGGCTAATAGGTTAGCTATTTTTGCAGGATCATTGTGTGGGATGCCATCCTCAGTTAGTTCAGTACACATCTGGGTCCTACCTTTTAGGTTACAGATATAGCTGAAGAGAGTGTCTTTATAGCTATCCTTGGCCATGGTTGCTAAATTTTTTTCAAAGTTGCCCTTAGGGGATTTTATGAGTTGTCTTGTTTGTTCAAGCAGAGGAGGGTGTTCTTCCAGTGTTGGGACAGCTCTTTTTTTTACTCTTAGACAGCAACTTCTTCCAAATGTTGTATAACTTATTAATGCTAGATGTCCACCAGGGAGGCTTGTTTTTTTCTTGAGGACCTTGTTTTGTTCCCATCAGGTACAGCCGTGTCAATACATTTGTGTAAGTGTCTGTACAGGGAATTTGTGTATACCTTAGTATAGTTGTCAATGCCATCTGTAGGAACAGCAACTTGGAAATTATTTATGCCATCCCTTAGGAGGGTATATTAGCTTTGGTGAAATCATTTAGCCTGATTTCACCTAAGAGGGGTTCAGGTGTTACAGCTACTTCAAATGTAAATGATTTGCGATCAGATTTAACCAGTGAGGATCCTATACTTGTGGTGGTGCAACGGTCACCCATGTTGTTGAGGACAAGGTAGAGAATCTTTGAGCCCCTTGTGGGGTTGTACACTACTTGTTCCAGGGTATTAGTGTTAAAGTCCAGGAACCTTTGCGTCAGCATGTTGGCACTCTTGTAAGTTTCACAGGCAATGGAGGGATAGCTAAACTAGTCCATGACTAGAGTGTTTGGTTGTAATCTGATTGACACAAGTGGGTCCAAATAAGCAGCCTGGGTATCTTGGTTCATTAAAGGGGGCCTATAGCTAACAAAGACTTGAAGGAGGCTCTCGCCCACAGTTAGCTGAACTTGGAGTAATTCCACAGAGTTTTCCTGTCTAATCAGTCTGGAGGTGTACTTATCTTTGATGAAGACAGATACTCTTCCTCCTTTGGTTCTCACACATTCATTTTGCAGTCTGAAAGTGTGGAAGGAATTGTAGTCTTGCAATGCCGGGACACTCTCTGTGGCCCTGAGCCAAGTTTCTGTGACTGCACAAATCTCAACATCCTCAACATCCTCCAGTGACAGGAGTACTTCCAGAGAGTGTAGTTTCTGATTTAAACTCCTAGCACTTAACATAACTTTTATTTTATTTGTAGGTGATATTTTCACATTGAAAATTTTGTTCTTTAGGCCTTACCAACAAAAAGGCACTATACGGAAGGCAAGTAGAATAACACCAGAAACTATGCCAATTGTTGAAGTAAATCATTTTTTGTTTATATTGTGGCATCATCCTAGGTAAGGGTAGAATGCTGCTCAAGGCTAGGGACATACCTGCCTGGGACACATATTCATAGAGTTCAATAATGTCTCTTTCATATAGTCCAGTGAGGTACATCTCAAGAAATCTGCACCAACATGAACTATGACAGAGTTATAATGGCACTTGTTGTTGAGAGACCGGAGTGCATGTGTGATCTGACAGATCCTGGCACTCGATAGACAGCTGACCGTAACCCTCTCCTTGTCCAGCCTGGTGAGTGGGACAACTGTGTGTCTCACAATGGAGTCACCAATGACTAAAAAATGTAGTTTAGATGTGCTTTGCCTTAGGGGTTTACTTGGTGAGACACTGGTGCTTATGTTTTTATGTGTACTGAGTGCTGTAGCTGCTGTATTAGGTGTAGCATGTTTGTGTTTGGAAGGTCACTGATGTTTAGTTGGTTTTTGGTGAGTACCTCCAAGTATGTCGGTTTAGGTGTTGAGTGCATAGTTTGCATAGGAGGTGCAGTATGTGAGCTGACAACCTGTTCTGTCTTACTGTTCTGTGTGTAAGAGACCAAGGATTCCAGATTCTTAGTGTAGATGCATCTCTCACAAATTGTACTTGGGTGATTTAGGAATAGAGGGTTGTCAGCATACATGAGGCAGTTGCAACACTTCCCCAGGATACCCATGTTACTCAGGCTGGTAGGAAAAATGGAAGGAAATATCATCACTAATGCTAGGCTAAATTCTGTTTTCACAGTAGGGAGAGAGCTATAGAACATTTATGAAAATACTACAAAGAAGGATGGAGAATGCATTGGATGAGACAGTAGAAGAAGGGCTCTATGTTTTAAAAAATAGAAGTGAAAGATGTTTGCATTGGATGAGACAGTAGAAGAAGGGCTGTATGTTTTAAAAAATAGAAGTGAAAGATGTTAACTACAGTGAAAGTAGTATTAGTGATGATACAAACACAAATAAGGAAGTATGGCTGATAGAATGTGACATAGCTAAAGCCTTTGATAAAGTGAGCCGTGAAGCTAAGCAGCAGATTTTACAGGCATACAGTATAGGAGACATGCATGTATGAAATGAGGGAGGTGGGTTGGAAGGAAATGTTACAATACCAATATGTACGAAATATACAGATGATTTAGTTCTAATAGTAAAAGGTAAGGGCTGGATAAGTGAGGTCATAGCAATGATCAAAAAGCAGTTAAAAAGCTGGCCTGCAGTTAAATAAAATGAAGTGTAATGGAGTTGAGACAAATAAATGGAATACATTTTACAAGAAAGTAAATAAAGATGTTTTGGGAGTGACACTTGGTGAATATGAAAGTATAATAAGTAAATGAAGAGGAATATTGAAATAAAAAATGTTAAGTTTGATGGAAACATTTTTATTCACCATTTCAGAAAAAGATATACATGTTGAATTTTTATCTATTAGGAAAAACTGCACATTTAAGGGGAATATATAGATTTCCCATTCAAATGGAAAAAAAGTTATTACGATTATTTTTTTTTTTGCTTTACCTTGGGGCCCCAATGCTGAACCTGATGAAGAGAGAGAGAATTTATAATGAAAAGGAAGAAGGTGGTTTGAATTTAAAAAATCCAGTGGATGTTTAGCATCTGTGTGTTTATTTTAGGTAATGACAAAGGGAACACAAGACAAAAAATTACGAATAAAATGTTATATGAAAAATATAAAAATGTATGGTAAGAACAAGGAAAAGAAAAAAAGGACAACCGAAAAAAACTTTATCCTGATCCGCTCAGGAAATACTCATGCCAAAACACAAATGCCCAGAAATTCCTTGATTTCTTCAATGCAAATGCCTTGGACCAGTTGGTCAACACCACCACAAGAGGTGAAAATATCTTGGTCTTGGTATTAACCAACATGAGTAACCACTGCAACATCCCTACAGTGTCATCATCCCTGGTAAGATCCGACCACAAAGCAGTCACTTTCGAAGTCACCATCTCCTCCGACCCCCCCCCCAGCTAGGGTCAAACAAAAAAACTTCTCCACAAGCTGATTACAATCTCCTAAGGGAAGGTATAAACAGCTTCACAGACCCCTCCCCTCCAAAGGAACAGGCACATATTTCCAAACCTACACCAAAGTACTGTATGAGCATTTATACAGCTGCATGGAACCAGCAATACCAGACAAGACGAAATCATCCTCCTCAAAGAAGAGTAAACCTGTTTGGTGGGCATCTACAATAAATAAACTCTAATAAAATGAAAACATTGCTGTCCAGGACCAAGAAGGAGCAGGTGCCTAATTGGTAGCAATCTCTCCATAGCCTGGACAAGCAAATAAACAGCACTAGTGAAATCCTCCAAAGCAAACTTAAGAGTCCAAACTGGCCATGTCTACTAAAGACAATGCCTTATTCACATATGTCCGCAATCTCATGGGAAGCACCCAGATATTCTCACAACTGTTGGTCAAGGACACTACATACACAAACGCTGTAGATATAGCCAACCTGCTGGCAGACAGGTTCAGTGAAAACTTCACTCCTCTGTTCCCCCCATCAGTAAAACAGGACATCCCCAGTACCTGACCCCTCCTCTTACCTCTAGGGAGCAAGTCTTCACTGCCCTCTCTAAGTCAAAGAATAGAGCCTCCATGGGACCCAATAACATCCCAGCCTGCATCCTACATGAACTCAGGCAGGAGCTTGCAGCACCATTAGGCACCCTATTCAACCAAATTCTGAGCACCGGCTTTGTCCAAGCCAAGTGGAGAACAGCTACTTGTCATACAAAGGTGGAGCGTCCACCGATCCAAGAAATTATAGACCCATCATCCTAACTAGCCTGATCTGTAAGGTCATGGAGCTGATTATCATGGCCATCATTAACAAGGACACAGGCAACCTCCAGACACTTGATCCCAAACAGTTTGCTTTAATCAAGGGGAGTTCATGCCTGTTAAATTTGGTCAATTTCTTTGAAGCAGTCACCAAGGCCATAGACAAGGGGAAGTCTGTGCACACTGCCTACCTTGACCTGGCCAAAGCCTTCGATACTATTCCCCACTCGGGTATGATAGATAAACTCTCTCAACTAGACATCAATCCATAGGTTACCAGATGGGTAGCAAACTGGCTCACTGATAGAACTGGCTCACTGATAGAACCCACCTAGTCAAAACAGGGAAAGCCACCTCAAGTAGCAGACCAGTAGCAAGCGGTGTACCCCAGGGATCAGTGTTGGTGCCTATGCTGTTTGTGATATACTTCTCAGAGGTGCAGGCGAAAACTAATGGTCTATGGCTGACAAAGTTTGCAGATGACTGCAAGATGGGTGCTGTCATCAATTCCCCTAATGATGTGGACATCCTCCAGGAGGGCTTCCCCCAGACAAATGACTGATGCCATAAACACGGCCTCAAACTGAATGCCAAAAAATGCATCATCATCAGACCTCCCAACCATCCCAAATTACTCATTTTTTACCGAGTTTTGGGGTCCCAATAATGGGGTGTGATGATTCCAATTTTTCAATCTATTTTGTTTTTCGCGATGATGTCAGCTCCGTCAGCATGCCGCGAGTCTGTCTGAATGCTGGACTGCCATTCGGGCAGAACACAGGATATCTAAGCCGCGTGTCTACTTTTTAAGCCAAGTCCGACTCGTAAACGATAATACATTTATGTTTAAGCCAAATGAATGAATACTGCTGCACTAGCTACCGTTCGGATAGGATTCCAACTGCAGAGCTGAAAACTGCGTGTCCGTTGCCATTTAACTGCAGAGCAAGCAGACAGAAGGCACCATAGAATGCAGCTGAAGAGTGTGTGTGTGTGTGTGTGTAGGCATGGATGAGTGTGTTTGCATGCAAGTAATTGTAGAGTATGGTTAGAGTAGTGGTTGGGGAGGGGATAGATGTATATGTGAGTGTGAGTGTGAGTGTGTGTGTGTGTGTGTGTGTGTGTGTGTGTGTGTGTGTGTGTGTGTGTGTGTGTGTGTGTGTGTGTGTGTGTGTGTGTGTGTGTGTGTGTGTGTATTTTAGGATTATAGTAATGGTTAAATTAAGGGAATGTATCCGCGGTGGTGGTGCTGCGGTAGCATTGTCGCCTCACAGTAAGACTCTGACGGGTTCGACTCTCAGCTAGAGCGTCTTCTGCGTGAAGACATGCGTGAATGGGCGTACCTTCGTTGAAGGTTGTGCGTTAGGACTGGCAACTCAGCACGTAAAAAATCAACTGCCAATCATTAGCAGACCAGAGTTCCGCTGTGACGACCCCTAACCGGGAAAAGCCGAAAGACACAACAACAACTTAATTGCGTATGTATGTATATATGTTGGTGTGTGTGTGTGTGTGTGTGTGTGTGTGTGTGTGTGTGTGTGTAACTGAGCCTGTCTTGTTTGGTGGTAGTGTTACAGAAATTTTTGTTAAGGTAAAGTGTAAGGTTAGGGTTTAGGCCAGTGACAGGGTCAAGGTTAGGGTTAGCATGTATTGATAAGACAGTGCAGGGAGGTGTTAGTAATATGTGCCAACCTTAGCCCTATATTTTACCTTAAAAAAGAAATCCTTAACACTACCATTCATCAGAGAAATTAGAGGACAACATTATGAAGGGGTCTAGAATAAATATTGTGAAATAAAATTCACTGTATAGTGTCAAATGGTAGGCATTCAGTTTTGTGATACAGTAATGAATTCCATTATAATCCACTCAGGCACATAAGAGGCATGGTTTTAAATCTGAGTTACTGAAACAATACTCCTCATGCTTCATTAACAGCTAATAAACTCTAATCAAAAGCTATTGCAATGGTGACTGGGGGCTTTGAATACTTTTGAAGAAGGAATATAGCCATGATCAGATGAAATCCTTTATGGCTGCGTACATTTTTAATTTTTATTTACTTAATGATCATTAGGATTCTGGCTTTTGCATCTCAAATTTCACTTTACTTATGTTTCAAATTAATTTACTTGCATGGTATTTAGATGGATAATAAATACATGTATTATGATTGTAAACTGCAGATAGCATATTGTTACACTTACATACTCAGATGGCTTTTCATATTTTTTCTCATATCTTTGTTTGCACATGGATTTGTTAAACAGTGTTATAACTTAATTGCTAGTGTAATTTTATTCATGGCACAATATATTGTGCATCAGATAGCTGTAATAAATGCTGAACCACTAGGAGAATATGCTTGTTATTTAGCATCTTATGCAATCAGTATTTTTATGTTTATAGGTGATGCCTGTTATTTTACACGATATTAGCAAAGGTGAGGCAGCATTTTGCTCATCAAGGCAGTTTTAAATATGTTTATTTGTTGTAATTCAGGTCTACTGTCTGCCTTCTGTCTGTATGATAAATTTCTCACCATTTCCAGCACTAATTATGACAATTATTAATGTGCATATCTAAAAATGTTTTCAGTGTGAAAACAGTGTCGTGCTTTATTTATTTGCATACCTTTTTCCTTTCTGTATACGAAATGATTTTTATCAAGTATGTGTGAAGCACTGTTAATATTTTGCATTTTGGATTATTAGGAAATGCAATTTACTGTAGTTGAATTATTCATAGCAGTTCTGCAAAAGAGCTTTATGTATATCAGTTTTATACAAAGACTCTGTTGCTTTCAGAGATTCTGCTTATATAAGATACTATGTTTTATATTACTGGATTTCTAGTACCTTAGGTATAGGTAAAAAGAGCCTAAAGTCCCTAGCCACCATCACTTGTGAATTTATGCCTCACATTTTTGTTCTGTTCCTCATTAAATCTCTTGTTTTCAGGATTTGTGTTAAAACAAAACATTTTATTCTAGCAATTTTCTAAGTTTATAAGAACAGTATTTGAAATGTGTCCCTATTTTGAGGCTGTATTCCCCCATTATTGGCTTTGTTCTGTATTTTTCTGCTAAGAGGTTGACAGCTATGGTGAGAAAGAACTGAATTCATTAAATGATAGCCATTTAAGTCTGTCTTACTGTCCTTCAGGAAATTGCTGATTTAGCTTATTGGTATGTTACTCTGACTGTACTGCACAGGATTCTCGGTCCAAGACTTGGCAGAGAAATGCACAGTGGTAACATAACATTTTATGCAACCAACTTTCTAAAATTATAGAAGCAATGTTTAAAATGTGTCCCTGTTTTTTGGCCTTTTACCCCCCCCCCCAATTGAAAATATCTGCAAGAAGCTGGGCAACATGCCTATGGCTTACACTACTGTGATTCTATATATTTTTATATATATATATATATATATATATATATATATATGTGTGTGTATGTTATCATGGAAATGTTCTGAACAGGGCAGTTTTGTCATTACTGGTGCATGCATTTTGTTTCATTGCCTACTGGAAAAATGTTTAAACAATAAATTTAAAATGCTCTCTAACTTAAGTCTAACAAGTGTGCTGTATTGTACAAGGAATATAATTTAAATAAAATCAGGAAGGTGTAGCAAAGCACGCATGTTTGTTTCTTGTTTTGTGTGCAAGGGGCCTAGGATTTGAAAACAGCCCAAAGGTAATCTTTGTCCACCACTGGCCAGATGCATTTTCTTTGGATGTGGTGTGGGTTTCAATGTTGTCAATGAATGTGAGTTTCAAGGGCAGAGAAGTTTTAATGCCAAGTCTATTTTCATTGTGAGACAGTATCGCTTTCTTTTGCTGATATTGTCTATTAGTGTTTGTGCATTGTGCTATAAAATGTAAAAATAAAATCCAAATAATCACTATAGAAGTAAAATAGGATGCACACATTGGTGTTTATGGTCAATGGGGTGAAATAGCCAGGTAATGGGACACTGGAATGGCTGCAGGGGACTCTGGTGCTGTACTTTGGTTCTGTTCTTCAGTATGCGTTTGAAATTTGGTATCCCACAATCCCATTGGAGTGGGTGGGGGTGTGTAATTATGTATGCAAATTTTATGTTAATCAGCATACAGATTTGTACCTATACCTTGTCCAGATTTTTGATATTTCCAGGTTGAGAGGTATGACCATCATCCCTTTTGGGGAGATTGACGTCCCCACAAATTATCACATCGATAATAAGGTCCTAAGCATGTAATCAGTCGTCAGGGACTTGGGCACCCAGGTTGAAAGCAAACTGACTTTTAACCACCATACTGCCTCCGTTGTATTGAAAGCTTTGTAAGTGGCCCACCTCATTACTAAGGTTATCTCATCCATCCAAAGACAAGGGTGTCATAATATCCTTGTATTTTTCCCTTATAACACCCATTATTGAGTACAATGCCCCTTTCAGCATGTACCTCACAAAGCACATGCAGCAGCTGGAGAGACCACAGAGATTCCTCACCCGAAGAATCCAGGGTCTTAAACATCTACCCTACACAGATACGCTAAAGGTCCTCTCCCTCTACTCAGTCTCATACAGACTCCTCAGAGGTGACCTCTGTCTGGCATACAAAGCAATCTCAGACCCTTCCCTATTGGGACTGCTGCATATCCACAAGTCAAGCTCCACTCAAGTAACCTAAACTCGCAACCTCAACCTGGTCAATGACATCAATAGGACTTGTTGGTGGGACATATTTGTGTCCCAGAGACTTCCCCTTTTGTGGAACAGACTCCCTCTCCGCGTCGAGCAGAATGCCTCATTAACCCTTCTTAAGCACAACCTGGATAACTGGATGGGGAACAGAAAATACACCCCTGGTATTCCACCTGTGTCCCTGCTGGACAGTGACATAGGGTGATGACTTGTTAGAATACAAGCTAAATTATTGGCTAGGCTTGTAAAGGCCTCAGGGCCAATAGCCTAGTAACGTCCTATGATCCTACAAGTGGAAATAAATAGAATGGTGTTCTACAATAAAAGGTTGAATCTATGGTATGACATTTCTTCCACAGCTGACAACCTCCTGACTGTCCCAAATCATATCTCTGCAGTGCTGCTAAGGCCACATCTGCATATATCTTTTACTGTTATTCCCTCTTCTAATATTTTTATGGTTAAGAGCTCTGCTTCACAGCTCCATCCTCTTGGGTTCATTCCTGGCCTCAATTCACTGTCACTGTAGAATCAGCATATCCTCTCCTTTTGTCAAAATCCTTAAATGATCTCTGTATTTAAACTAGTAACTCTAAATTAAACATCAATATTAATACACAGCACTTACCCCTGCCCTTGCAGCCCAGCTCATGGTTAAAATGTTCCAACATGACTGGTTCACTTACCCAGCTGAATATAACATACAAATACACATATGCATATAAGGCTAAAACAAAAAATAAATATCAAAGCACAATCACATTAAAAGCACCAAAACATTACCATGCGAAAACAGGCTAAATCACATACTGACACCAGCAACAGTAACAACTACAATTTATATACTCACCAACTTAAAAAACTTAAACAAAAACATACATATTATGCCAAGTATGGATTACTTCAACTCCACTACCCCACAATCACTTCGCTACCCCACAATCACTTAATTTAATTTATTACTTACTTGTCTTTGTTGACCAGGAAAGTCTGACTGAGCAGAGACTATTTTCAGAGGAAGACCAAGAAGAAAAGTTCCATTACAGTACATTTATATTAACAAGTGAATTTCAGACAGTTCTCAAAAAAATAACAGTTCCATTTATCCAAACAAAAAATATTACAATATAGGTAGATACAGTAAAGTATTTACATCAGCAATTCTTAATCTATACAGTTCTGGCAGTTCTAAAATCTTGCAGGAAGTAAATGGATTTATACTGTAGAAGGGAAAATGTTGTAAAGAAGTTTAGCATTCTTACATTTCAGAAGAGAAAGGTTTGTAAAGAGTTTAAGAGATATTATGAAGTAAGTTATAAAATGATGTAAGAGGGAATATTTTAGTACTGCACAGGTTTGAAAATAGTTCAAGAAATATAACAAAACTATACAATTATATAGGAGAGGAGATATTAGTACTGTAGAGGAGGACAGCGGCAAGAACATTTCGGTGGGAGAGCAGGGTATAGGATTGGCTCCATCCAGTCTACCTGTTCCAGACTGGTGTACCTGGAAGGTTAATAACTTTGGTATACAAGGAATGCATGACAGGGGTGCAGCGGTGGAAGGAAGCAGTTAGAAAAAAAAAGAAAGATGAAAAGTGGTGTTTTAAGGGGGAAAAGAAGGGTGTATTGATTCAAATGCAGGAGAAAAAAAATTAGCTATAAGTAACAAGAAATGTATGCTTTCATTAGAGGCCTCGACCTGGTGAGGAACATGAGCATAACCATAATGGGGAAGGTATTGTTTTAGCCGGATTTTACAGCTTGGGAATTTGTTATTATTTTTACTTGTGTAGAGATGGCGCTCCAGAGTTTGAAGATGTAACAACAGTAGAAGGCGTCCTGATGTTTCACTTAATGTACTTCTCTTATAATTAACACTTCCTATTTCTTTTTTTTTTAAGCAAGTTTTGCTTAATTGCTTAACAGGAAACAAAACAGGTTTGTACCTTCTTTTCTTTGCAGCTGGTTTACTGCTCTCAGTTCTCTAACGTGTTGGACAAGTCAAGCACTTATACTCAGAAAAAGGAATTGCATGGGGATTTCAAACTGCACACAAACACCTTCTTATAACTCTGTGGTCACAGAAGAGCAGCTCAACTGTAAACTCCAGTACACAAACATAGAAAACTCAAAAACAGTCAACTGCAGTGAAACTTGATATAGAATTTGAATGATTAAATATACACTTAAGAAATCCGTTTAACAAAATGGATTTGCAATCAAATGCACAACTCCCACATGAGTGTATGTGTACACATCTCTGTTAAAATGCCAGGTTTCTGTGATATAAAAAATGAGACCACAATAAATCATTTCAAAACTTTTCCCACCTTTAATGTGACCTATACGCATACCTCTCAAGTGTACCTAATTATGAGGAACGTACCACATTTGGGGTCTTAAAAAGTTCAAGTTCCTCAAAGTTCCACATTTAAAGACTGTCACACATTCAGTGTTATGAATATTTTTAAGTGAAATCCATTGTACATAGAAATGAATCATATTAATTATTTAAAAGATCTTCTTTATAAGTAAAACCAGCATATTTTAACCATCCTATGACCTTCCTAGTTGAAGTTGCTAGTAAGCCATTAGTATGTGTTCCACATTTTGCCCGTTTGTTCCACATTATGAGGGCTAGTGTTCCTCATTTTGAAGATGGAAGGTTGAGAGCTATGCCTATACGCCGTACAATTTAAATTGAAAAACAAACAAATCTGTTGGGGGAAAAATTATAAAAAATAAAAAACATACAATAAGCTGGTTGCATAAGTGTACACACCCTTAAACTGAAGCAAGTTTTGATTTAATTACATCATTCAGTCTTCTTGGGTACACACCTGCCATCAATTAAAGAGACTCTGATTAACCCCAAATAAAGTTCAGCTGTCCTAGTAGGATTTTCTTGACATTTACTCAGTTGCCTGCTACAGCAAAAGCCATGGTTCGCAGAGAGCTTACAAAGCATCAAAGGGATCTCATTGTTGAAAGGTATCAGCCAGGAGAAGGGTACAAAAACTTTTCACAGCATTGGATATACCATGGAACACAATGAAGACATTCATCAAAAAGTGGAGAAAATATGGGACAACAGTGACGTTACAAAGAACTGGACGTCCCTCCAAAATTGATGAAAAGAAGATGTGGAACTGCTCACAGAAACTATATACAAGAATAGCTACATAGCAGCAGCTCTACCAACCAGGAAGAAGAACAGAAATCATTCAAAAACCAAGACACCCTGGTAGAATAGGCTCATCAATAGGCTGAAAAACAAAAGGAAGAAAACCATGGCACAAATTAGGAAGTACAGTACCCAGCAGGATAAAAGCACTGTCATCAAACTTAAACAACTCAGAGAACAAATAAGGTTTACCACAGCCAAATTTCAGGTAAATCTGGACTCCCAGGCCAAAGACAACCACAAGGCATTATTTAATTATGTCTGCAACCTCAAAGGCAGTTAATGGAGCCACCAATACTGAGCTAGAAGATTTAGCAAACCTACTGGCCATCAAATTCAGCTCCAATTTCCCCCTCAATCTCCCTCAGGAAATACCATTAAATGCAACTCCCCCTGATATCACCAGGGAACAGGTCATTAATGCTCTCTCTAAGGCCAAGAACACTGCATCAAAGGGCCCAAACAATATTTCAGGATGCCTTCTAAATAGTATGAAACATGACCTATAAGGCCCTCTGGAATTGTTATTTAACTGTATGAATGGAGAACAGCAACAGTCATCTCTCTGCACAAAGGTGGGCCATCTACAGACCCTGGAAGCTACAGACCCACAAGTCTCACTAGTCTTGTATACAAAATCATGGAAACGATCAGTAATGACATCGGAAACATGCAGACACTGGACCCAACCCCGTATGGTTTCATCAAGGGCAGGTCATGCCTACTCAACCTGTGGACTTCTTTGAGAAGGTTGCCAAAGCAATGGATGAGGGCAAAATGGTTCACATAACACACGCACTCAGGTAACTCCACAACAAGTACTAGTATGACTCTTGTCATTGTCCATATGGATGTGAATGACCTGAGATGCACCTCCCTGGACTACATGAAGAGAGACGTGGAGGAGCTCTCTGATTATGTGGTCCAGGCAGGTATGAACCTAGCCCTGACCAGCATCCTACCTTTGCCCAGAATGATACCACAGTACAAGCAGAAAATGGCTGGCTTCAACAATTGGCTAAGTTTCTGGTGTCATTCTAAGGGGATCCGACAGACCTCGATGCTTTGCCAGAGATGGCCTGCATGTCAGCCCCTAGGTTTCCGGATACTGGATAAGGCTCTTGCCACCCCTATAATGCCTTGTTTAGGTGGCGTTCCAAAGACCAAATTACTACAGTAACAGCTATAAATAAAAGCAATCTGAGGGTCATGCTGCTCAATGCTAGAAGTCTAAATTTCAAGATGCACTTGCTTGAAGCACTCCTCAAAATGGAGAACATCGACATTTGTGCTGTAACGGAGACCTAGTTTAAAGCAGCAGAAAGCACCCCTGCACAACCAGGCTAAAAGTCATTCCACACCTTTCGGCCCCAGAACATGGACCAAAGCTTCAAAGGCAGTGGCGTCTCCATATTCATAAAGGATATCCATACCTCCAGACTAGTACCCCAGCATAATGCACTGGAGATACTTCAGGTACAACTAACATTGGGTAAGACTGCAATTCAGGTCGTAGCCTGTTATAGATCCCCAACCATGTCCCAAGACATGTCCATGTTAATACGTACCCTGGAAACTATTAGGGTCCAACCCAACAGTCTCATACTGGGCGACTTCAACTACCCCTCCATCAACTAGGAAATCTACTCATGCACAAATACACTTGCCCATCGCTTTCTGGAATTCATTAATTCCAATGCACTGACCCTGCTCATTCTTACCCCCACTAGAAGAAGCAACATCCATGACCTGGTTATTACTAACATGGGCAACCGTTGCTCAACACCAATAGTCAACTCCTCCCTGGTTAGATCCATCCACAAACTAATTACCATGGAAATTCACATCTCACCCACACCACCAGCATAGGTAACCACCATGAAAAAATTCTCCAAAGCTTACTTTGGGCTCCTAAAAAACAAAGGAAGCTAACTTCACAGCACCCATGAAAATGGGAAACAGGTGCATGAGTGCCGATTCATACACCAATGCACTGTACAAACACGTACATAAATGCATGGAACTAGCCATACCCAACAGAACCAAGATGCTCTCCTCCAAAAAAAGGAAGCTAATCTGGTGGTCCCCTGCCATTAACAAACTCTACAACAGAAGGAAGAATCTTTGCAGAAAAAGGTGAAGTCCCACGACTGGAAAACTCCCTTATTAGCCTCAACAAAAAGTTGAGGTCCCTCATCAAAACCTCTAAAGCTAGCTATGAAGGCAGAATTGCAGTAAACACTAAAAACAAGCGCAAAGCCTTTTACAGTTATATCAAGAATCTCCATGGCAATACCCAGATTTGCTCTGAGTTACTGCACAATGATACGTCCTATACTGAGCCAACAGATATTGCCAATATACTGGCCGACAGATTGAGTGCCAACTTTACCCCTCTCTACCCCCCTAAAGGACCAATCACAATACCGGAAGAATGACAGGTACCCAGCATTACTGCAGCACAAGTTAAAGCTGCATTGTCCAAGGCCAAGAATACAGCTTCCATGGGACCTGACAATATCCCTGCCTCTGTTCTACATGAACTACAACGTGAACTGGCACCATACCTTTGTGTCCTGTTCAATCACAGCCTCACCTTAGGCTTTGCCCTACCGAATGTTGCACTGTTACAGTCATCCCGCTTCATAAAGGGGGAGTGACTACAGACCCTGGTAATTATTGCCCCATTAGCCTGATAAGTCTGATATGTAAGGCTATGGAGTGCATCATCATGGACCTAATTAACATGGATATAGGGAATCTCCAAACTCTGGATACCACGCAATTTGGTTTTGTGAAGGGTAGATCATGCCTGCTCAACCTGGTTGACTTCTTTGAGTCAGTCACCAGAGCTGTGGATGAGGGCAAGGTAGTTCATACAGCCTACCTCAATCTGGCCAAGGCCTTTGATACCATTCCCCACTTAGGAATTATTGATAGACTCATCAAACTAGGCATCAACTCCTATATCACAAGGTGGGTTGCAAATTGGCTCACAGATAGAACCCACAGTGTGAAAGTAGCAGACTCCAAATCAGACTGCCGACCAGTCACGAGTGAAGTCCCACAGGGTTCGGTCCTGGGTCCTCTCCTGTTTGGCATCTACTTCTCAGAAGTCCAGGCCAACACGGAGGGACTCTGGCTCACCAAATTCGCTGACGATTGCAAGCTGGGAGCCATTATTAACTCCCCAAGTTATGAAGACAGCTTACAGAAAGGTCTCACTGAGAAAAACAACTGGTGTTGAAACCATGGCCTTAAGCTTAATGCCAAAAAATGAGTCATCATTCCCTTTGGGAAAAACTCAGTTCCCACTAATTACCACATTTTTGGTAGCCCACTGAACACTGAAGGCATTATAAGAGATCTGCGGACACAGGTTGACAGCAACCTCTCCTTCAACCACTACATTGCCACTGTGGTCAGAAAGTCCTTCTATGTGGCCCGTCTCATTACCACAGGTTTTGCATCCAGGAAGAAAAAGGTCATCGTCTCTCTCTACTCTTCCCTCATTAGACCAATCATTGAGTATAATGCCCCATTTGGCATGTACTTCACTAAACACCTGCAACAGCTGGAAAGGCCAAAAAAAGTACCTCACAAAGAGGATCCTAGGCCTTAAAACACATGCCCTACATGGACAGACTCAAAAAACTCCAGCATTTCTGTCTCATATCGTCTATTAAGAGGTGCTCTCTGCTTCACTTACAAAGCCATGTCTTACCCAGCCTTATTAGAAATGTTACACCTAAAGAAATCCCAATCCCTCTTCACCACACCCTCCAGGGACCTCAACCTCATTACCATAATCAACAGAACATGCTGGAGGGACACATTCATAACCCAGAGACTACCCATGCTCTGGAACAGACTTCCCATACATGTCAAGCAGAGCACCTCACTGGCCCTTTCAGGAGAAATCTTGAGGGGATCACTCCAGTGGCTCTACTTGATGGAGGCACCGGGAAATAATGGTTGCATGATGCCAGGGCACTTCTAACGGCTAGGCTTGTAAAGGCTTCAGTGCCGTTGGCCTAGTACACACCTATGAACATTACCTACCTTGACTTGGCCAAGGCATTTAACACAATGCCCCATTCGGGCATTACTGACAAAGCTCAAGAGGTTAGGTACAAAGCCTCATGTCATCCAGTGGATAGATAGCTGGCTCACAGACAGGACCCAGAAAGTTAGAACTGGGGAGTCCACCTCTACAAAGAGGCCAGTTAAAAGTAGTATCTATCAGGCATCAGCCTTGGGGCCACTCCTTTTTGGCATTTACTTCTTTGAAGTCAAGGCCACTGACTGCAAACTAAGAGCTGTCACTGAATCCCCCACCGACACAAATGTTCTCCAGGAAGGGCTGACACAAATAACTGGTGTCAAAGTCATAGACTAAAGCTAAATGCCAAGAAATGCATAACAGTATCCTTTGGGTAGTCATCTACACCAGGTAACTATCATACTGACAACACACCCCTAAGAGTTAACCCAGCAGTCAGGGACTTGGGGACACACAGACAGAAATCCAACCTTTGACCATCATGTGTCTACAGTAGTGAGGAAACCATTCTATGTTGCCCAACTTATAAACAAAGTCATGGTATTTATACCCAAGGAAGTTATTGTTCCACTACATTCAATATTCATCAAACCAATCATTGAGTACAATGCACTCTTTGTTATGTACTGAACTTGGCATATTCAACAACTGGAATGTCCACAGAACTTCCTCAAAAAAAAAACAAAGGACGTAAGTAACATATCCTATGCAGACCACCTTAAGGCCCTATCCCTGTATTCTGTCTCCTACAAGCTGTTGAGGGGAGATTTTTGCTTGGCAAACAAGGAATTGTCAGACCCTACTGCAATGGACTTTCTACACATTTGCAAAACAAACAGCATCAGAGTTACCCATGCTAAAAAGACACCAACTTTGCCTGTGATATAAACAGGACCTGCTGGACAGACAGGTATGTATCCCAGAGACTACACCTTCTTGGGAAAAGAATCTCCATCCATGTGAAGCAGAGTTCCTCCTTTGCCCAATTGAAGTGCAACTTGGACAACTGGATGGGAAAAGGAACTTCTTCCCTTGTTTGGCACCAAAGTCTCAAATGGTCAAAGGCAGCCTGTAAATAGTTCATTTTCCAGGCACTTGCTTGTAAATGTTTTATGTACTAAACCCCTGTTTACACTTAACAAGGGTATGAGAACCTGTCACAGATTTAGACTGCATGGCTAGGCTTAACACGGCCCTTGTGGTCATTAGTCTATTGAACAACTATGAACCTATGAACAACTTCTGTTCAAATACCCAAAGTTTATAAATATACATATACACACACAAACATACCTGTTTGTGACTATATGTACATATGTTTATAAACACTACACATTTGCGCACACATAAATTCGAGTGCACACTCTCTCACGCACAAACACAAACTCGAACAGACTCTCTCTCTCTCCCACACACACGCACAAACTCGAGCACACACCCTCTCACGCACAAACTCGAGGGCACACTATTTCACGCACACACAAACCCGAATGCACACTCTCATGCAGACACACAAACTCAAGCGTACACTCTCTCATGTACACACACAAAATGGAGTGCATACTCTCTGTCCGCACACACACCTCTCATGTACACACACAAAATGGAGTGCATACTCTCTCACGCACACATGTGCACACACTCACACACAAGCGCACGCACTCTTGCACCACACACACATGCTTGTGCACGCACTCTTGCACACACAAACACATATACACTCTTGTTCGCGCGCACACACACACTCATGCACACACACATGCACTTACACACACATAAATATGCACACTTACACACACATGCACTGTTACACGCACATAAATAGGCACACTTATACACACAAGTATGCACACTTGCACACACATGCACTGTTACACGCACACAAATATGCACTCACACACATGCACCATTACACACACACACACACACACACACTCCTGCACTTTTGCACAAAACACACAAATATACACTCTTACACACTCATGCACTGTTACACACATGTGCATGCACTCTTGCACACACACACACACACGCACTCTTGCACACACACACACACACACACACACACACACATGCATTCTTGCATACACACACGCGCGTGTACTCTTACACACACACATGCGCTCACTCTTGCAAGCATGTATGCGTGCACTCTTACACGCACACACGCACTCTTGCATACACACACACGCACTCTTGCGCACACACACACACACACTCTTGCACACACACACACACACACACACACACACATGCACTCTTGCACACACACATGCACTCTTGCACACACCCTCTTGCACACATGTAAGCACTCTTGCACACACGCAAGCACACATATATGCACTCTTGCAGACACGCGCACACACACATACTCTTGCACACACACATCCACTCTTGCACACACACACACACACACGCAAGTGTGCGTGGGCGTGAGGATGGTGTGTGTGTGTGTGTGTGAGGGAAGGTGTGTGTGTGAGAGGGTGAGGATGAGCGTGTGCGAGACTGTGTGTGTGTGCACACAAACATGCACACACACACACTACTGCACACACACACACTTTTGCACACACACACACTTTTGCACACACAATATTGCACACCCACACACACACACACACACACTTTTGCACACGCTCATCCACACACACACACACACACTTTTGCACACGCTCATCCTCACCCTCACACACACCTTCCCTCACACACACACCCTCACCCTCTCACATCCACCCTCACACACACACACACACACACACACACACACACACACACACACACACACACACACACACACACATCTATATCATAACACTGACAGCTTAGGTTGTCGAACCCAAAAACATTGACACCTAACCATCAAAAGCTTATAATAGCGAACGGCCGTACTTAAAATAAACACACCCAAATATAGTGGGGGCTTTGTCCCCCCCACACCCCCATGTGTGGGAGCTGCACCCACAACTAAATATACCAACTCCGATATTGCTCTACACTGGGGAAAAGGCAAATCCCCGATAACAGCCACGCAAATTCTTCCCCAAGGAAAGAATTCAATAAAGTGGCCGTTCGCCATTTTATGCTTTCAACAGTTAGATGTCGATATACAAGCATTCGACAACCTAAGCTGTCAACAATACAATAGGAACCCGCACACACATGCACATATGCACACACCCATGCACACGCACACATGCACAAACACACACATATGCACACAGCCATGCACAAATCCAAACACGCACATACGCATGCACTCTTGCACACATGCAAGCATACACATGCACTCTTGCACATGCACCTTTGCACACACCCACATGCACCCTTGCATACACACATACACCCACACACCCACACGCACCCTTGCATACCTACACACACCCACACACACACACCCTTGCATACACACACACCCAAACATACATGCAGCCTTGCAAACACACACGTGCTTGTATACACACACACACTCTTGCACACAAACACACATGTACTCTTGCACACGCACTCTTGCACAAACACACACACTCTTGCACAAACACAGCCACACATGCACTCTTACACACACACGTGCACTTTTGCGCATGCACATATGTCCTTTTGCACATTCACACAAATGCATGCACTCTTGCAGACACACGCGCCATACACACGCACATATGCACTCTTACACACACAAACATACACACATCCTCTTGCACAAACACACACAAATATATACACTCTCCCACACACATGCACTCACACACATACACATATGTACACTTTTGCGCACGCACATATGTCCTTTTGCGCATGTGCACAGACACACATATGCACTCTTGGGTGCACACACACACACACACACACACACACCATATGCACACACATATGCACTCTTGCACACACTTCTGCACACACATATGCGTGCACTCTTGCAAACACGCACACACACTTGCACACACTCATGCTCACCCTCACATTCTCAGACACACCTTCCCTCACACACACACACACGCACTCTTACACATTCTTACACACACACGTGCACACACACACATGCACTCTTCCAAACACACATGCTCTTGCACAAACACATGCATGCACTCCTCCACACACAAGCACTCATCCACACACACACACACACACACACACACACACATATATACACTTTTGCGCTCGCACATATGTCCTTCTGCGCATGCGCACAGACAGGCACACACACGCACTCTTGCGTGCTCACACATGCACACACATATGCACTCTTGCACACACACACTTTTGCGCACATACTTGCACACACATATGCACTCTTGTTCATGCGCACACACATGCACTTTTGCACACACACATATGCACGCACTCTTGCAAACACACACACATATGCACTCTTGCACACACTCACCCTCACATTCTCCCACACAACCTCACCCTCACATTCTCACACACACCCACAAACTTAAGGTCCCCCACACACTCTCACACACACACACACCTTCTCTCACACACACACACACACACACACACACACACACCTTCTCACACACACACACACCTTCTCACACACACACACACCTTCTCACACACACAAACACACACCCACACACACACACACCTTCACACACTCGCACACACCTTCACGCTCGCACACACCTTCACGCTCGCACACACCTTCACGCTCGCACACACACTCTCACGCGCGAGTACACGCACGCATGCACACGCACAGACATGCACATACCCATGCATAGCACAAGTGTGCGCACACAGACATGCATGCACTCTTGCACACACACAAATTCACTCTTATACCCACACACACAAGCACGCACTCTTGCACACACACACACACACACCAGTACTCTTGCACACACACAAACTCTTGCTCACATGTGCACACACACACACACACACACGTACTCTTACACATACAATCACGCACACTCTTGCACACGCAAACATTCACTCTTGCATACTCACACACACACATGCACTCTTGCGTACTCACACACATGCACTCTTGCGTGCACACACACACACGCACTCTTGCACACACTCACTCTTGCACACACACAAGCACACTCTTGCACACACACAAGCACACACATGTACTCTTGCACACGCAAACATGTACTCTTGCACATGCAAACATGCACTCTTGCACACAAATGCGCGCGCACACACTCTTGCGTGCACACACTCTTGCGCACAAGACACACACTTCTGCGCAAGACACACACTCTGCGCGCGCACGCACACTCTTGCGTGCACATGCGCACACTCTTGCGTGCACACACTCTTGCACACAAACACACACAAATGCACTCTTGCATACACACACAAATGCACTCTTGCACGCACATACACGCAAATCTACTCTTGCACATGCACTCTTGCACACGCACACACAAACATGCACTCTTGCACACATGCACATGCCAGGAAAACAAATCCAAATGAACACAAACTTTGAACAAAAAACAAAGGCACATAAAACATCCATACTGTATAAAACTCCCAAAAAGGTTTAATAAAAGTAAGCGCTTTCGTACAAAATCGGTACTTCATTAGACTACTACAAGATGAAGCTAGATGCTGTTAAATACATTCAAAGTTGATCACATGATACTAATTGCATAATTGATAAAACAAAAATCAGGAAAAAAACATCATCAGAAAAACTACTGAGGATTCATACAAGTATTCACGGTAAACACATTAAATCAACCATATTAGATATTCACAATAGATTATAAAAATACAAAATAACACTATGAGTGATAAAGTGATAAAAAATGACAAAGTGTAATAAAACAAATGTCTCTAAGGGATTTTAAGACCCATCACAAAACAAATATCACAGAAAAAAATACCATGATTTATTGTCTATTTAGGCTTCTTAGCTTCAAAATGCAAGCTATAGAGCATACATCATTTATACCCAGATATCTAAAAGCATCAACTTTAAGTTGCCATAATAATTTGCATCTCTCTAGCCATAGTGAAATAAGTCCCCCTCTAGTGTCAGCCCCAATTTGGTCTATAACCCAAAAGGTAAAACTATGTTCAGGATTCGTAGCCACATGTTTAGCCAATGCGTTCTCGAACTTTTTAATCGCATATTGATGCTCATAAATGCGATCTCTTAATCGCCGGTCAGTTTTCCCTGCATAGAAAACTGGACATCATTTACATTTAGCCAAGTAAATAATACTTTTAGAATTGCAGTTGCATCTCCCATTACAGGAAAATCTAATATCATTAATACAAAAATTTAAACCTGTATCAATAAACCTACAATAACGGCAAGATTCACATGCCCTTATATCCTGGGTTTAAAAGTCCTTTTACATTCAAAATAAGATTTAAAATTGTGTCCCCTTTTAAAAATGACCACCAGTCTATCAGGTACTCTGTTTGTAAGGTTTTCATCACATGCAATTAGATTCTAGTTCTTCTGCAAGACTTCCTTCAGAAAAAAGGCATCCTTAAACGGTGTAATAAAAGTTAAAGAATAGTCAACAACAATATTATCATGAATACTAACCGGGTCAGATTGAAAAGTATCTAAATTCCTGCTCACCCTATGGGAGTCATTCAAAATAGCTTTAAAATACCCTGAAGACATTTTCATTGTGACTTCCGTAATCACATTTTCAACTAAAATCAATGGATATCCTCATTTCAAAAATAGACCCTTAAGGAAGTCACATTGAACTACAAAGTCAGAGAAATTAGACACCATTCTGGCAGCCCTAACCAACTGCCTTTTGACAACTGATTTTTTCTGGTATTCAGAATGGGAACTGGAATAATGAAGAAAAGAGTTTGAATATGTCTCTTTTCTGAAAATAGTAGCAACAATCTGCTGTCTAGCTCTATTTTTCTGTAATAAAATATCCAAATAAGAGATCCTGTCTTTCTGAAAATCACTTGTAAATGCTAGAAAATCAGTTGTGTTGTTCATATATGACACAAAATTATGAAACAAATCAACTTCACCTTTAAATATAATAAAAATATCAAGATAAAAGAAATAAAAAACAAACAGGCACGTGAAACATCAAGGAAACAAGTTTTTTTTCTACTCCATTAGTTTTATCTGTATTGCGTTATAAGTGATAACACTGTAAATTATCGCTTGGGGATTCCACAGCACTAGCAGCTTACCATTGACCAGAAAAACTAATCCCGCAGATACAACCAAGGTATTTTGTAAAACAAAGCCAGTATAGATAATCCTGGTCATTTACCTTAACTGAAAGTGAAACCTGATTGTTTCGGTAATCTCACAGCCTAGCTACCCTGCTCCGTTCACCTTGCTGTGCTCTACTCACTCCGCTCCCCTACCCTGCCCCCATTTCCCAGCCGTCTCCACTATACCTACATTTATTCTAACCCATCATCACATGACCTCAACACCTGACCTACACATAGACCAACCATTCCATATCATCAACTACTGATTAGCACTCTATACACCATTCCCATCTTTAAGTTACACTTACCTACTAACCACACCCCACACCATCTCAAATACCTTACATCCTCATCACCTTAATCACTTAGTAGTCATTTTCCTAACATACTCTATCATACAAAATGAAAACTACACTTGCATGTCTCTCATTAGCCCACACATTAGCCTATATCACATCAATACATACTAATTTACCTCTAAATAACACCTCATGCCATACAACATATGTCTCTACATTCACAGAAACCCACATAAACTTCTTTATCAGGCCCACAATTCTCAATCTTAATATTACAACTTATATATACAATATTAGCACACAATGTTTTAGCACTAAAAAAGCTCACATAGATCCAGCATAGGAATAACACATATTCAAACATATAATATCAACCATATAATATCAACCATAGAGAGGCTTTTAATCTCTGGTGATGTACACCTTAACCCAGGTCCACTCAAATTCAAACAGATATCTGACTTACTAATTCTTAACATAAACATAAGAAGTACTGCTAATAAGATACCTGACCTGCATGCATTTATAACCCATTACACTCCTGATATACTCACCATCACAGAGACATGGCTAAAACCTAGAATCCAAAATGAAGAATCCCCCCCCCAGGTTATACCACCCCAAAACTGGGTAGAGTAGGCAAAAAAGGAGGTGGAGTAGCCATTCTCTTTAAAAACATACAACCTCCAACTCCTTCAAACCCCTTTACCTAAATTCCATACCACCGAAATCCTTTCTTCAGTCCTTTGCTTAAACAAAACAAAACAAAAATCAGTATTCTCTGCTGTTACATTCCTCCAGAAAGCAACTCTACCATAACTGAGGAAATCTTACAGTGGACAAAAGACAATCTACCACAAGAAACTATCCTACTAGGTGACTTGAATACTGACTTTGACAGCCTACAACTCCAAAAACCCCACTAATCACATCAATCTTTCTGGGTTTTCTCAACTAATTCAGGAACCAACAAGAACAGACAAAAAACACATAAACAATTCATTCTGGATTGGGTACTGGTCAATTACCCCAAACAAAATTACTAGACAGGTTTCCTACCAGATGGCCTCAGTGACCACCTCCCCACATTTCTACTACGCAAACGTACTTCCCTACCGAAAACCATAATTCATAGACTAGTACGAGATGATCGCAACTTAAACCTTAATGACCTCAACACTGTTCTAAGTCATTGTAACTGGAAACCGCTAAAAACCCTTGGGATTAGATCAGGCAGCTAACTACTTTAATGATACGTTTATCAACATCCTTAACAGACTTGCCCTACTTATCCAGAGAGATAAAGCCTGGAAAATATGGAAAAAGGAAAATACCATCTGTTCTAAACAAAACTACCAACAGCTTAGAAATTAGGCCAAATTACAGACCAGACAGGATAAACAGAACTACTTCCTAGGGGCCCAAAGCAAATACTTAAAAAAACCCACAAAACCCACAAAAATTCTGTCAGTCTATCAACTCCTTACTAAAACCAGGGAAAACCACTACTCCAGTCCCTAACTCCACAAACAATACCACTGACATAGCCAGTCAATTTAACCACCACTATACAAAATCCATTCTGGCAATATCCAACCAACTATCCGAAAACAGCCCTTCATGCACCCCAACTAATCATCCAGAAAGCATTCCTCCCCTTACTCTTTCATCAGTCCCCACCTCTATAATCAAAAAGCTCCTTCTAAAACTAAAACCTACTACCCTTGCATCCGATAACCTACCTGAAAACTTCCTAAAACTGGCTGCTGAATCCATATCTTACCTGGTCTCCATCCTGCTCCATACAGGAATCTTTATGTACCAAAACTCTGTAAAGTTTCATATACCATTCCTCTTCATAAAAGGTGGGAACTTTTATGACTTCTCAAACTATCGACCCATTGTCATTCTACCCGTGTTTCTAAAATTCTGGAGAAGTGTATCCACTCCCAAATCATGAAATTCCTTAGCACACATTGCTGTCTACCACAGAACATGGCTTCTGCCCACATCATAGTACTACCCACTGCTCTTCTCTCTTTCACTAATCTAGTTAACCAATATAGGAACAACAATAGCTTTAGATCTGCCATTGTTTTGGATCTCTCCAAAGCATTTGATATGGTTTCACACCCCATTCTACTAGATTCTCTTGTCTCACTATCCTTTGCCCCATCTACCATTGCCTGGTTCACAAACTACTTGTATGACAGGCAACCATCAGTCCAATGGCAAGGTATATTGACCCCTCAACTCCCCACCACCATAGGTGTCCCACAAGGCTCAATACTGGGTCCACTTCTCTTTTCTATCTACACCAATAATTTGCATAGTTCAAACCAGCATGCCACATTTATTCAATATGCAAATGATTCAACTTTCATCTGTACAGCTCCATCTCTATCCATTCTGCAACTTTCATCTGTACAGCTCCAGCTCTATCCATTCTGCAACAACTTACCCAGGAAACCTTTAACTCTGTTGAAAAATGGATTTCTGATATCCAACTCATCCTAAACCCCAACACAACTAAATTACTACTATTTACCCCTAACAAATCAAACACTTCTCCTCTATCCTTCACCATTACTTCTAAAAATGGTACTACTATTTCCCCTTCTAACCATACCAAACTACTTGGCATAGAAATTGACAAAAACCTTTACTTCGATGTTCATATCTCACAAACCATAAATTAAGTTTACAAACAAATGGGCACACTATATAGACCTAAAAACTCTCTCAGACCAAGCAAGACTCACTCTAGCTCAGACTCATTTAATTGTCCACACTAATGTATGCAGCACCAATTTTCACCCAAATCAGGAAAACAGATCTAGATAAACTAGAGTCATGCTACAATAAGATAGCAAAGTTTGCTCTTTATTCCCACTCCATTGCTAGGAACTGGAACTGCCTTCCCCGAACTGGAACTGCCTTCCCCCCTCACTGACCAATGCCAACACCACCTCACACTTCAAAAACTTCCTCAAATCACATCTAATCAATACCTGGCGATATCCCTGTATTACTTAAACTTAAAACTTTCCTAGCCTATTCCTCCTCCGACCCTTCCAAGTTAGGTGCTAACTCTTGTATAGCACTACAACTCAAATAATTCATGAGTTCAGCCTATAAGTAGCTTCTACCTCCGCTACTTGTAACTTCTTTTACTACCAAAGTGTCTTGTCTGCTTGCATTTCTACTGTAAATATCTGAACATTTTTTCTTTAATAATCTACAATTGCTATTCTACTCTGTATATAAATATTCTGTTCTTGTTTTGTCCTACTCTGTAAAAAATGTTTTTTCTTTTGTGGAGCTTTTCTCCCCGGGCCTCCAATATAAATGGACCTAGTCCAGTCGGAATTTCCTGGTTAACAAATGTAAAATAATAAAATAAATAAAATAAAAATGTATTCAAGAAAGGGGTTGTTGTTCAAAATATATTCCCTTTCCCAATAATACAGGACAAGATTAGCAAAGCTGGCCCCACATGGGGACCCCATGGCTACACCTTTAGATTGAACATAACAATCATCACCAAACAGAAAAAGATTGTTAGAGAAGATAAGGTCTCGTGGAGCTAGAACAGTTAAAAAAAATAAGCAAAAGGGCTGTCTTTTGTTCCTTCCAGGAACTTTGATTTAGCGAAAACATTAGTTGATCTTAAATTACTCATAAAGAAACTGAATTTAAAATGTATTTTTCAATTCTAATAATGACACCGCAGGAGTAATTAAAAATAATGAATTTAAAGTTTGCAACACATATAACCAAATTGTGCATCCTACCCTAGCCATATTTGAACAGATCTGTGAATGTGATTTTAGGAATTTGAATGTGTTTAAATGTAGAGAGTTAATGCTCCTACTAGTAACAATTTTAACAATGTTGAATGCATGCTTTGATTAATAATATATTCAAGAAAGGATTGTTATTCAAAATATATTACCTTACCCAGTAACACATGACATGATTAGCAAAGCTCGCCCCACATGGGGATCCCATGGCTACACCTTTAGACTGAATATAAAGATCATCACCAAACAGAAAAGAATTATTAGACAAGATAAGGTCTAAAGGTGTAGCCATGGGGTCCCCATGTGGGGCCAGCTTTGCTAATCTTGTCATGTGTTATTGGGAAAGGGAATCTATTTTGAACAACCCCTTTCTTGAATATATTTATTTCTACACGCGCTATCTTGATGATATTTTTATTATATTTAAAGGTGAAGTTGATTAATTTTGTGTCGTTTATAAACAACACAACTGATTTTTTAGCATTTACAAGTGATTTTCAGAAAGGCGAGATCTCTTATTTGGATATTTTATTACAGAAAAATAGAGCTAGACAGCAGTATGTCGCTACTATTTTCAGAAGAGATACATATTCGAACTCTTCTTCATTATTCTAGTACCCTTCCTGAATACCAGAAAAAAATCAAGTTGTCAAAAGTCCGTTGGTTAGGTCTGCCAGAATGGTGTCTAATTTCTCTGACTTTGTAGTTGAATGTGACTTCCTTAAGGATATATTTTTGAAATGAGGATATCCATTGATTTTAGTTGAAAATTTGATTATGGAAGTCACAATGAAAAGATCTTCAGGGTATTTTAAAGCTATTCTGAATGACTCCCATAGGGTGAGCAGGAATTTAGATACTTTTCAATCTGACCCAGTTAATATTCATGATAATATTGTGGTTGACTATTCTCTAACTTTTATTACACCGTTTAGTAAGGATGCCTTTTTTCTGAAGGAAATCCTGAAGAACTAGAATCTAATTGCATGTGATGAAAACCTTACGAACAGAGTACATGACAGACCGATGGTCATTTTTAAAAGAGGACAAAATTTAAAATCTTATTTTGAATATAAAAGGACTTCTAAACCCAGGATTAAGGGCATGTGAATCTTGCCGTTATTGTAGGTTTATTGATACAGATTTAAATTTTTGTATTAATGATATTAGATTTTCCTGTAATGGGAGATGCAACTGCAATTCTTAAAGTATTATTTACTTGGCTAAATGTAAATGCTGTCCAGTTTTCTATACAGGGAAAACTGACAGGCGATTAAGAGATCAGATTTATGAGCATCAATATGCAATTAAAAATACAAAGTTCGAGAACGCATTGGCTAAACATGTGGCTACGAACCCTGAACATAGTTTTACCTTTCGGGTAATAGACCAAATTGGGGCTGACACTAGAGGGGGACCTATTTCACTATTGCTAGAGAGATGCGAATTATTATGGCAACTTAAAGTTGATGCAATTAGACATCCGGGTACACATGATGTATGCTCTGTAGCTTGCATATTAAAGCTTAGAAGCATAAATAGATAATAAATAATGGTATTTTTTTGTGATGGGTCTTAAAATCCCTTAGGGACATTTGTTTTATTACACTTTGTCATTTTTTATCTCTGTATCACTCATAATGTTATTTTGTATTTTTATAATAATCTATTGTGAATATCTAATATGGTTGATTTAATGTGTTTACTGTGAATACTTGTAGGAATCCTCAGTAGTTTTTCTGATGATGTTTTTTTTCCTGATTTTTCTTTTATCAAATTATGCAATTAGTATCATGTGATCAACTTTTAAATGTATTTAACAACATCTAGTTTCATCGTGTAGCAATGTCTGATGAAGTACCGATATCAATTTGTACGAAAGCGCTTACTTTAGTAAACATTTTTCGGAGTTTTATAAAGTATCAATGTTTTCTGCGCCTTTGTTTTTTGTTCACACATGCACAAGCCCTCTTGCACACACGAAAACTCTCTTGCTCACAAACAAGCGCACTCTGCACACACACACACACACACACACACACACACACACACACACACATGTACTCTTGCACACAGACACACTCTTGTACACACACACACACCTGCAGAGTCATCCTCACCCTCTCACACACATTCTTGGGCACCCTCACCCTCTCACACACAGAAACACACACAAACACCCGCACACTCACCCTCACCCACACACACCCGCATGCTCACCTTCTCACACACACACCCCTGCACATGCAAGCTCACTCTCACCCTCTCTCACACACACTCACCCTCACCATCTCACATACACGCCTACACACTCATGCTCACCCACTCACACACACCTGCACATTCACGCTCACCCATACCCTCTAACACACAATCTCACCCCCGCACACTCATGCTCACCCTCTCACACACACACGCACTCATGCTCACCCTCTCACACACACACTAACACACACACACACAAGCACACACACTCATACTCACTCATACCCACACACACACACACAAGCACACACACAGACTCTCCCTCTCACACACACAGCCGCACACTCATGCTCATACGCTCACACACACAGCCGCACACTCATGCTCACACTCTCACACACACAGCCGCACACTCATGCTCACCCTGTCACACACACACACCCATACACTCATGCTCACCCTCCCACACACACCTCCCACTCACACTCTCACACACACTCTTGCACACACACACACACACACACTTGCAAACGCACACTTTTTTGCACACACCACACTTTTACACACACACACACTCCTGTGCGCGCAAGCACACACACACTCCTGTGCGCGCAAGCACACACACACTCCTGCACACACATACACTCTTGCAAACACACACTCTTGTGCACACATAGGTGCACTCTTACACACACATGCACACACATATGTACACTCTTACACACACATACACACATGCACTTTTGCATACTAACATGCATATGCACTCTTGTACACACACACAAACACACATTCACACACACACTCGACACACACATGCCCTTGACATACACATGCACTCTTGCGCGAGAGCACATGCACTCTCACACACACAGACATGCACTCTTGCACATACACACTCTTACACAGACATGCACCTTTGCGCGTGCACACATGCACTTTTGCACAGACACGCACATATGCACTTTTGCACACACACAAGACATGCACTTTTGCACACATATACACTCTTTACACACATATACGCACCTGTACTTTTGCGCACTTACACACACACACACATATGCACAGACACATGCACACACATTCACTATTGCATACACAAACTCACTCTTGCACACACACACATACACAAATGCATTCTTGATGCACATACATGCACTCTTGCACATACACATACACTCTGGCACACACATATATACATATGCACTTTTGCACAGACACACACACATGCATACGCACTTTTGCACACACTCACGCACTCTTGCACACACACTTGCATACACACACACGCATAAATGCACTCTTGCACACACAAATACACACTTGTACACACACACTCTTACACACACATGCACTCTTCCAAACACGCACGCACTCTTGCATACACCCATGCACTCTTGCATACACCCATGCACAAACACACTGTTGCGCACAAATACACACTCTTTCGCATACACAAATACTCTGGCGCACACACAAATACACACACACTTATGCACTCTTACACACAAACACACATATGCACTTCTGCACACACACACACGCACTCTTGCACACACACGCACTCTTGCACGCACACACTTTTGTACATGCACACATGCACTATTACACACAGATACATGCACTCCCTTGCATGCACAAATGCACTCTTGCACACACACACAAAAGCAAACGCACTCTTGCACGCATACAAACACAAACACTCTTGCACACTCTTCCTCACACATGCACTCTTGCATGCACTCACTCTTGCACGCGCACACTCACTCTTGCACGCGCATCCACACTCTTGCACTCATGCATATGTACACTCTTACACTGACATGCACATGCATATGTACACACATGTACACACATATGTACACGCTTACGCACACAAATATACACACGCACTTTTGCGCACAAACATACATATGCACTCTTGCACACATACACTCACTCGACACACACATGCACTCTTGCACGCACACATACAGAGATATGCACTCTTGCAAATACACATATACACCCTTATGCACACACATATACAAGTTTGCATACACACACACTTTTGCACAAACACACACATGTACTTTTGCACAGACACACACACACATGCACTTTGCACAGCACACACATGCACTTTTGCACACACACGCACTCTTGCATACACACAATAACGCACTCTTGCACACACACAAATACACACTTTTACACACACACGCACACACATGCACTTTTGCACACACAAATGCACTCTTGCCCATGCATGTGCACACACACATGCACTCTTGCACACACACATGCACTCTTGCACACACACATGCACTCTTGCACACACACATGCACACTTACAGATACACGCACTTGATACACACACACTTTTGCGCATGCACACACAGATATGCATTCTTGCACATACACATATACACTGTTACACACAGACATATACACACATGCACTTTTGCGCATGCACACACATGCACTTTTGCACATAAACATATGCACACACACACACATACACACATGCACACACACATATGCACTTCTGCACACACGCGCACTCTTGCACAAACACACATTCACTCTTGCGCGCATACAGACACATGCACTCTTGCGTGCGCACACACACACATGCACTCACACACATTTACACCCTTGCGCACACACAAGCACATGCACTCTTGCACACACAAACACAACCACTCTTGCGCACACACACCACTCTTGCGCACACACACCACTCTTGCGCACACACACCACTCTTGCATACACACAAATGCATTCTTGTGCATGCACACATGCACTCTTGCACACACACATGCACTCTTGCACACACACACAAACGCACTCTTGCGCGCATACACACAAACGCACTTGTGCACGCGCACACACAAATGCACTCCTGCGCACGCGCACACACAAATGCACTCCTGCGCACGCGCACACACACTCCTGCGCATGTGCACACACACACACTTGCACACAGACACTCTTGCACTCTTGCGTGCACACACAGACACATGCACTCTTGCGAACACACTCACATGCACTCTTGCACGTACACAAACACAGGCACTCTTGCACACACACACATGCACTCTTGCACACACACACATGCACTTTTGCGTATGCACACACACATATGCTCTCTTGCACCAACACACAAATGCACACACACATGCACTCTTGCACACACATGGCACTATTGTGCGTGCACACACAAACATCCACTCGTGCACACACATGCACTCTTGAACACACACATATGCACTCTTGCACACACACATATGCACACATACAAACGCACTCTTACACACAAACACACTCAACACACACACACATATGCACTCTTCCACACACACATACACTTTTGCGCATGCACACACATACACTCTCTTCACACATGCACTCTTGCACACACAATGGCACTTTTGCATGTGCACACATACACACACATCCAGTGTACACATGCACAAACACACACATGCACTCTTGCACACACATGCACTCTTCCACACACATGCACAAACACACACATGCACTCTTGCACACACAAACACATGCACTCTTGCACATACATGCACTCTTGGGCACACAGTCTTACACATCCTCACACACACATACACTGACACACCCTCACACACACACATACACTGACACACCCTCACACTCCCTCACACTAACACACACACCCTCAAACACAGTGATACACACACACAATGACTGACACACACAATGACTGACCCTTGCACCAACATACACACTAGCACACCCTCACACTAACACACACACACACATACACTCTTACACACACACTTTACACACATATACACATGCACTTTTCCGTACGCACACATATGCGTTCTTACACACACACACTCTTGCAAACGCACACTCTTGCGCACACAAATGTACTCTTGTGCACGCACACAAACACACTCTTGTGCACGCATGCACTCTTGCACATGCATGCACTCTTGCACACACACTCTTGCACACACACACAAATGCACTCTTGCACACACACACAAACGCACTCTTGCACACACACACACAAACGCACTCTTGCACATGCATGCACAAACACACTCTTGCGCATGCATAATCGCACTCTTGCGCACACACAAACACACTCCTGCACACAAACACTCTTGCACACAAGTACACACAAACGCACTCTTGTACAAACACAAACGCACTCTTGCGCAAACACACACACACATACGCACTCTTGCGCAAACACACACGCACTCTTGCGCAAACACACACATACGCACTCTTGCGCAAACACACACACATACGCACTCTTGCGCACACACATGCAATTTTGTGCGCACACGTACACGCAAACGCACTCTTGCGCACATGCAAATGCACTCTTGCGCACACGCAAATGCACTCTTGCGCACACACACAAACACACTCTTGTGCACACACACACATACTCACTCTTGCACACACACATGCAATTTTGTGCACGCGCGCACACATATGCACTCTTGCACACACACATGCACTCTTGCACACACAAACACACACACATGCACTCTTGCGCACACACACACTCTTGCGCACACACACGCATGCACACACATGCAATTTTATGCATGCGTGCACACATATGCACTCTTGCACACACACATGCACTCTTGCACACACACACGCACACACACACACTCTTGCACACACACACACACACACTCTTGCGCACACACATGCACTCTTGCACGCACACAAACGCACTCTTGTGTGCACGCACAAACGCACTCTTGCGCAGACACACATATGCACTGTTGCACACACACACACACACACACATATGCACTCTTGCACACACACACTTTTGTGCGCACATGCACTTTTGTGCCCACACACACATGCACTCTTGCACACAAACGCACTCTTGCGTATACACACACATGCACTCTTACACATACACACACACATGCACTCTTGCACATACGCACACACATGCACTCTTGCACATGCGCACACACAATCGTATTCTTGCGCACACACAATCGTACTCTTGCGCACACACACAAACGCACTTGCACACACACAAACGCACTTGCACACACACATGCACTCTTGCGCACACACACATGCACTCTTGCGCACACACACATGCACTCTTGTGCAAACACATACAATCGCACTCTTGCGCAAACACATACAATCGCACTCTTGCGCAAACACACACACAAACGCACTCTTGCGCACACAAATGCACTCCTGCACATACACAAGAGCACTCTTGCACACTCACATGCACACCCTTGCACACACACATGCACTCTTGCAAACACACAGATGCACACTTGTACACATACACACACTCTTGCATACAGAAACGCACTTGTGTACAAATATAATATAAACGTAATCTTGTGCACACACAAACGCACTCTTGCACACACACTCACATATGCACTCTTGCACAAACACATGCACTCTTCCACACACACATATACACACATGCACTTTTGCGCATACACACACACATATGCTCTCTTGCACACACATAAATGCACACACGTGCACTCTTGCACACACAATGGCACTCTTGCGCGCGCACACACATATCCACTCGTGAACACACACACGCACTCTTGCAAACACACGAGCACCCATGCACACGAGCACCCACACATGCAAGTGCACACATATGTTCGTGCACACATGAGCACACGCATGCACGCACAAACATGCACACACACACTCACGCTCACCCTCTGACAAACACCCTCAGACACACACACACACGTACAGTCACGCTCAGCCTCACCCTTACACACTCCCCCCGCACACTCATGCTCACACACACACAAACATACACACACACACAGCCTGGTCAAAAATACAATGACAGACTATCTCACATCTCTACCTCTTTTCCAAGTCAAGTGCTATTCCTAATAACAGACAAAGCAGAGCTGTGTCTTCTTATCTAAATCTGCAATACAAAGTTGCAGCATCATGTCTCACAGAATACAAACATATTTCCTGGCCTAGCTTGTCTCGATACAATGTCTAAAATAAAGAAATGCATTCTGACAGAGAGGAAGAAAAATGAAGGTCATAAACAGCATATTATGTTCTTTTTGCATGATGGTAGAGGAAAAAATATTGCTATTTAAGCAGAGTACAAAACAGCATGATCAGAATGAAAGTCATTTGTCAGTGATGTAAATATTAGATGCTGAGCAATGTTTGTAAAATCTATACGTTCAAAGGTATAGTCAAGTTCTAGGCTATCTGCCCTTGTGGGCCATTGTAAGCCTAGCCAATTTCCCTTTTTGTGCACATAATAATCGATCCCATTTTTGTTACAGACTGACCTTACACATCCTATGGTCAAGAATTGTACATTACGCCTAAGAAGAATAACTGGGATCATACCACAGATAACTTCTGGGGACCCATGCACAGAATAAGGCATTTAAGAGCTGCCTCTGCCTATTTGTATTACAGGGGGCAGTCGTGGGGTAAATTTTCTGTTTCCCATCCACAGATCTAAGTTGTGTTTTAAAATGGAAATGGACAAGGATGAACTTTGTTTTATGTGGACTGGCACAGATCTAAGTTGTGTTTTAAAATGGAAATGGATAAGGATGAACTTTGTTTTATGTGGACTGGGAGTCTGTTTCACAGCAGAGGTATCCCCTGTGAGATACATCTGTAACTCCAAACTGTTCTGTTGATGTTGCAGAACAGCTTTTGATACCCAGACTGAGTATTTTTGATGCCATTTGATTTGCAGAAGATGTGCAGTAAATCCATTAGTAATGGGTCAAAGGATGCCTTGTATACCAGCCATGGGTCACCTTTCAGCAGTCTGTAGGATAACAAGTACAGTGACAGGGCTTTGAGTTGGTCCACGTAAGGCATGTTGTTTAGGCCAAGTATCCTTTTAGTAAGGTATCGCTGCAGGCATTCCAGTCACTGCATGTGTCTGGACAGATATATGCCAAATGGGGCATTATATTCAATGACTGGCCTAATGAGGACTGAGTAAAGGAGGACAATGACATCCCTAGAGCTAGACACAATCCATTTGTTTATAAGGAGTACAACACAGAAGGCCTTTCTTATAACAACAGGCAAATGTTGGTTAAAAGTTGAGTCACTCTTCACATAAGTTCCCAAATCTGGAACAATTGAGTCAGCTCTTAGGTGCATATGTCAGTGTGGTAATTTCTTGAAGTAGATGGCTTTCCAAAGGACACAATAATGCATTTTTGGCATTTAGTTTCAATCTACGATTTTGACACTAGTTACTTATTTGAGGCAAACCTTTCTGCAGAATGGCCAAGTCATTTGGGGATTCAATGACTGCTCCTAGCTTGCAATCATCTGTAAACTTATCAGCTAAAGGCATTTGGTATTGGCTCTTACTTCAGAAAAGTAGACGTCAAACAGAACAGGTCCCAGCAGAGAACCCTGATGGACTCCACTGGTGAAATAATAATAATAATAATAATACAATTGTTAACATATAATTGAGATTTGACAGAAATGGGACCTATGCCCAATAACCGGTCACTGTTTTAAAACATTGTTTGATATATTTGTGGCCTGTACAACTCTTTTCCGCTGAAGGAAGTTAGGGGATGCATCAATTTTCACAAAGTACATTGAAATGGAAGATGACTAGAATAACTGTGTATCATTTGTTGATGATGCATGAATTTGGCAAATGTGTTAAACATTGCTAACTATATAACTGAAGCATAATATAAATGTATTATGAGTAACAGACTGTCAGTATGCTAAATTTGTGCATCTGAAAGGATAAATAATGGACAGCACAACTGCACTATTTCTACTGTTATGGCAACCCCTACAGCTAATGTACATAAAACCACATGTACCTTAACATCTACAGGGACAGATACTCTACGACCCCCACAAACCTACTGATGATTCCTATGCTAAGAAAGTTTGAATCTTGTCTGTTTGCTAGATATATTAACCGTTGTTCATATACTTATTTATATTATCATAAATTTCAAATTCTCTAAATATCTCATTGGTACACACAGAACAGCTTAACTTCCTATGAAAGCCCGCAGCTGTATGAACAGAATGGTGCTGTAAGTCATTTACAAAATATTACAAACTTAACAGCTATATGTTTAATGTGACTTGTAAAATCCAGTTTAAGACCTAAAACTTAAAGAATACTACCACTATACAAATAGCGTGCACTGAAGAGTTTGCTATTTACATTTCTTTAATAACCTGTAAGGTTCCAGAGATATAAACATTTGTTTGAAATGTGAGGACATAATTTTATTTCATCAAAAAGCTTAGGCTCTACTCATTGGAAGTTACAGTGCAAACTTCCAGTATTCCATTGAGAGGAATAAATTCATGAGATTTGCAATGAGAGATAATCTCTTATGGATGTGACTTGACAACAAATAGTTTGGAAAAGAATACTATGTTCTACATTTGAGATTAGAATATTGATAATGATGTCAACAGTAAAACTGGTTGAAGACTGTTACCACCAATATTTTCTTTATTATCTAGAGCAATGAAACTACTAATAAGTAGCTATAATAATTTTTAACGTTTAGTTCTAAAAATGTTATGTTATTATTAGAGTGAGAGTTAATGGCACTGCATTATATCCTTATCTAAATTTTACGGTAGGGAATACCATGAAAAAATGCTTACTTATAATAAGATATTGACACTTCTATAGTTAAGATACTGACAACATTTGGGTATTTTCTACAGTTAGCCTTAATATATCTAATGTGACTTAGTATTTTCATAATAGAGTACGAGTAAGAATATGTTGCAAATTAATCCAATTCATAAACATTTTTTGAATAGTTATTCCAGGACTTAAAAATGGATGCATTGTACGGGAATGGTATGGATGATGAAGGCTGATAAGGCCCTAGGGAAACTAATATAAAATTTAGACTTTCTTAGTTTAAAGATTAAAGTAGTTCTCTTTGTCTTATCTGGTGAGTACTGGATGGACATGTAAGCACCAGATTCTGAATTACTTTTGGTTGTAATGAATTATAGGGTAAAGCAACTTATACCACTTGTGCATTATGGGATGGCTGCAATACTTTTGGGGATTTGCCCGTGCAGTAGTGGTACTGGTTATACAACATTTCCCTGTTGTTTATTATGATGGGAGGCATTTGTGGGACAGAAATAAGACCATAATAATGAGTATAGTCAATGCTATCTGTTTTAGAGTAAATTCAATACCATTAGGTAAAACACGATATTTCATGGAGTTGTGAATGGCTGAAAAGTTAATCTGAATACATAGCATCAGTTACTCCCTTTGAGAAGTCATACCTAGTTAAAATTAGCCATGAAATTAAATAATGACCCCGCTTAAAAGTAGAGGAATAGGTACGCCTGACAGACCAATGAAAGCTGACAAAGAAAGATGCAAATGGCAGGGCTAAACATGGAGTGTATTTTTTTCTCTTTTATACCATCTTGGTGCAATAGGTAGGAGACATTTTGCCTGTATATCAATGGAAGGTCTTGAATGAAGTACATACGAAGCATTGAATTTACTTTAATAATCTAAAACAATGAAAGAGATTTAAAAGAAAGAGCAGGTAAATACTAAGGTTATAAGATTAGACAGGGATGAACTGAGCAGAATATAAATCAGGCATAATAAGGAAAGCTGAAATAGATTAAAGAATTTGGGACTGAGCCTAAAATAGCTAAAATTCATCCACTGAAGGACCAAATACTTGCAGCCAAGGAGGGTGGGGGGAGAAGGTTGGATGTCATCAGCATAGCAATGATACAAAACTCATTTTGGAATACTCTATTTTTCAGTAAGAAAGCCAAGATCAAGCCCTAAAGGACTCGTCTTATACACAGTTCTTAAATTAGTTCAAATGACAAGCAAATAACAGAAGGTTTACACATGTGTAAGAACAAGATAAACTGTAATACATACACAAATATTTAAACTGGGGTTCATTATGCACCGTATCAAACCCAAAATACAAATTAAGGAAGATGAAGGGAGAGTAATGTTACAGAGTAGTTGAGAATGTTTTAGATCAAGCATACCACAAGATGGTTTCTTAAGGATGGGGGAGTTATTAAAACATTTTCAATCTCATTGTGCAGGGAGTAGAAGCCTATCCCAGCACAAGGTGAGTGAAAGCCAGACAACTAAACAAATAGAGAAGATTATGGGGAGCACATACACACACACTCATACATGGCACGTATAGCTACAGGCAATTCAGAGGATCAGCATTTCATCTATGGTATGTCTCTGGGGTATGAGAAGAAACCAAGGCACCAAGCAAAAACCCACACAGACATATGGAGGACATACAGACTGCAGAGAAAGCAACCAGTTGAGAACTGAACTGGAGAACCCAGCACTGTGAGGCAACAATGCGAACTGCTATGCCACTATGCCACCCAGCCTTTTCAGCTGAAAATGGATTTATAAGAGAACTTAAACATTCCAAACAAGGTATTACAAGCCTGGTAGGTCCGGGGAAGACAGAAAATGCCTCATCCAAATAGATCTCAGTAGTAAATACCAACTCCTTCCACTAATAAAGAATTCAAATATAAAAGGCTTAATGCAAGCAAACCTGACATTAATATGCATTAAACAGAATTGCTTTTAGACAGGGCCAGTGAAGGGCAACTCCTGTTATTCACTTATGAACACTCGATTCTCCTGGTATCTGACGAAGACACACAAAAAA
>NC_056739.1:1558409578-1558492078 GCF_019279795.1 Protopterus annectens | reverse complement strand
TAGTTTTGGAGGATTTTATGAGGGATCTCAGCTTCTTACTGAGGCTGACCAGGGAGGTCCTCCAATCATGGGATTTTACTCTTTTTTTGCAACAGTTTCTTTCTTCTGTTGTAGAGTTTGTTTATGGCAGGGGACCACCAGATTGGCTTCCTTTTTTGGGGGAATAGCATCTTTGTTCTGTTAGGGATAGCATGATCCATGCACTCGTGTAAGTGCTTATAAAGTGCATTTGTGTAGGATTCAGCAGTCGTATCTCTACTGTCCATCTGCATGGGTGTCGTGAAGTTTGGCACTTCTGTCTTAAGCAGCATGAAGTTGGCTTTGGAGAAATTTTTTATGGTGGTTTCCCTAATGGGGGATGGGGCAAGATGTGGATGTCTAGGGTGATTAGCTTGTGGTCAGATCTGACCAACGAGGAATTGACCTCTGCTGTGGAACACCGGTCGCCCATGTTGGTAATGACCAGGTCTAGGATACTGCTGCCCCTGGTGGGGATGTGGATAAGTTGATCCAAGGCGTTGGAATTTATGAATTCCAGAAAACATTGAGCAAAAAAGTTGGTACATGAGTAGTTTTCCCAGTTAATGGTGGGGTAGTTGAAATCACCCATTGTAGGCCGCGGTGGTGCAGCGGTTAGCGTTGGCTGGAGCACCTTTTGTGTGTAGTCTGCATGTCCTCCCCATGGTCAAGTGACGTTAAAGACATGCAGGTAGGTACGTGCGTGAATGGGCGTGCCTTCTTTGAAGGATGGGTGTCTGGCTGGCAACTCGGCACCATAAAAATCCACTGGAGCACCTTTTGTGTGTAGTCTGCATGTCCTCCCTGTGGTCAAGTGACGTTAAAGACATGCAGGTAGGTATTCTTTGAAGGATGGGTGTCTGGCTGGCAACTTGGCACCATAAAAATCCACTGCCAATCATTAGCAGACGGGAGTTCCACTGTGGCGACCCCTAACCGGGAAAAGCCGAAAGACTTTTAGTTGAAATCACCCATTATTAGGGTGGTGGGTTGTACCCTAATATTTTCCAGTGTATCAAGAAATGAGGAGTGGGAATCCTGGGGCATGGTGTGGGATCTGTAGCAAGTTACAATTTGGATTGCGGTCTTGCCCAGAGTTAGTTGCACTGGGATAATCTCGGATGCATTATGCTGTGCAACTAGCCTGGAGGTGTGTATATCCTTAATGAATATGGACACGCCTCTGCTTTTAGTGTTTTAGTCCAGGTTAGGTAACCGAATGGTGTGGTATGAATTATAGCCTGGTAATGCAGGGGTGCTCTCTGAAGCCTTGAACCAGGTCTCTGTTACCACACAGATGTCAATGTTTTCTATTTTAAGGAGTGTTCGAGTGAATCTATTTTGAGGTTTAGACTTCTAGCATTGTTGAGGTGACATCTTTCAAATGCAACCTTTAACCATAGTCCTACCTACCTGATTGGAGTAGCTCAAGTGAATATAAAATATCTGGCAAAAAAAGTGTAACAGTTGCTCTACTTCAATTTTCTCAACTTATTATTAATAAAAAGGAATAAATAGCAAACAGTAATGCACATTACTTACAAAAACTTAAATCATTCTCTTTCTCTGTTACTGCATCTTTTTCACAAACATTTGTTTTACTTTTCATTAAGCACGTCATGTTTTTTATTTCTCTAAATTTACTACAGTGACAATGCATTCTATTACTTCATTTAGTCCCTATATTTTATTACACAGCACATCGCCGCATCTTTCACTCCATACAGCCCACATTAACAAGTATCTATCATTTCTTGTATAATAACTCCAATTTTCAAAATGTCCATAGCAAGACATGTCTTCATTAATTTATTTCACTGTACTAAAATCTGATACCTTTTGCCACCCCCCAGAATTTCAATTACATAACGGCATAACCTAAAGCTTCTTCTTTTGCTATATATATTTCACTGAACTTATTCTTTCCTTCATAACTTTTATATTTCATCCCTCCTTTTCCTTCTTTTTTTGTATTTAGCTTCAAAAGACATATTTTCATGATGCTTTTTCTCTCTTTTTAACTCCTTCTTTAAGCATTCTTTGTTTATGTTCTTCTAAATTTCCTCAACTTATCTCACAGTATTTCATTGTAAATAAGCAAGATTTTTATTTAAAAACAAATATACAAAACATTTCCTAAACAGATTTAACTCCTTCCCAACATCTTAAATTTTACAGAACGTAAGTCACACATCAATATATTGCAACACAATTTGGATATATGATGTTGCACTACAGCAGTTTCATCTTACAACTCAGTATACATACTTTCATTCCCATATATAAACATAATTTCTTCATAAAATACATTTAATATATTTACCATATCCTACTGTACTGCATCTGCACTTATTACCTGTAAATCTTGTACAATATGTTGACAGATTAATTATGATTTTTCTCACATTCTGAAAATGTTACATTTTTCAACTTTCATTTATTCCTTATTATCACATAACCTTTCAGACATTTGTTTATTCTTCATATAAGCCTTCAAAGGAATTCTACTGAATGGCGGTCTCAAAATAAATAAATAAATCTCATAATTTGGAAGTGATTGCCAAAACCTGCTTACATTACTTTATTGCATTATACAGTGTACTACCCAACTTAGTCATAGGTTCGTAGTAAGTACTACGCTAGCTGTCCTTGTGGGCCATTTTAAGCCTAGCCAACTTCACTTTCAAAAGGTAAGAATCAAATCATGTACCTTGTGTTTGTGAGTAAACACCTTAACCATTATACCAACCCCTCAACCTCATCTTTCTTTCCTTTCCATCTTTCTTTTATATAAAATTAATTGTGTATGTTATTATGCAACAGAATTCAGTGTGAAGACAAAAGAAAACATAACATTTTTCATTTCAGATTTCATATGTATTGTGTGTATATATATATATATATATATATATATATATATATATATATATATACACACACACACACACACACACACATATATTATATATATAAAAACTCAATAAAAGTCAACTGCAGTGAAATTTAATATAGAATTTCAATGATTAAATATACACTTAAGAAATCTGTTTTGCAAAATGGATTTCTAATCAAATGCATGACTCCCACATGAGTGTATAAGTATACAGTGGATATAAAAAGTGTATACATCTCTGTTAAAATGCCAGGTTTTTTTTATATAAAAAAATGAGACCACAATAAATCATTTCAAAACTTTTCCCACTTTTAATGTGCCCTATAAGCTGTACAACCTAATTGAAAAACAAACCAATCTGTTAGGGGAAAAAAATATAAAAACTAAAAAATGTACAATAAGCTGGTTGCATAAGTGTGCACACCCTTAAACTAATGCTTTGTTGAAGCACTTTTTTATTTAATTAAAGCATTCAGTCTTCTTGGGTACACACCTGCATCAATTAAAGAGACCTTTTCTTCTTCTTTCGGCTTTTCCCGGTTAGGGGTCGCCACAGCGGATCACCTGTCTGCTCATGACTGGCAGTGGAGTTTTACAGTGTCGAGTTGCCAGCCCCGCGCCCAGCCTTCCACAGAAGGCACACACACGCATTCACGCCTAGGGCCAATTTCTCTGATTATGGGGTTAAAGTTCAGCTGTCCTAGTAGGATTTTCCTGACATTTACTCAGTTGCCTGCTACAGCAAAAGCCATGGTTCGCAGAGAGCTTACAAAGCATCAAAGGGATCTCATTGCTGAAAGGTATCAGCCAGGAGAAGGGTACAAAAAAATATCCACAGCATTGGATATACCATGGAACACAGTGAAGACAGTCATCAAACAGTGGAGAAAATATAGGATAATAGTGACATTGCAAAAAACTTGACATCCCTCCAAAATTGATGGAAAGACAAGATGAAAACTGGTCAGGGAGGCTGCCAAGAGACCTATAGAAACCCTGAAGGAGCTACAGCAATTTCTGGCAAGTACTCATTGTGTACTGTGTGACAACAATCTCCCATATTCTCAATTGAATTGTACAGTTTATAGGTCACATTAGAGGTGGGAAAAGTTTTGAAATTATTTATTGTGGTCTCATTTGTCTTTATATCACACAATCTCTCTCTCTCTCTCTCTCTCATGAAAACAAGTACATGCGTAGTGGAATTATTCTGGTCAACAACAAGTATATAAATATATTTTTTTATGAAAGCAGTTCATAATATGCAACATATATGTGCACCTGATAAAACTTTCCTAGCATAATTTATAAGAAACTGTTTTACAAAAAGAACAAGAATGTGCTGATCTATCACGGATATCTAAACCTTGTAACTTGAACTTTATATTAACAGTAATGATTCATCATCAGCCCCCTTTTTCCCCATTTTCTACACAGGGACGATGTATCGTGTTAACTGTCACAATCACTCTCAACTGAATGCCTTCCTTCTTCGACATCATGCTGGATTGTCGCAGATCTTCTTTCATACAATCCATCCACCTCTTGGGTGGACGTCCTCATTTCCTCTTGCCTTATTCCTGTCTGTCCCAAATCATCATCTTCACCAGACTGCCCTCTGCTTTTCTGCACGTGTCCAAACCACAGTAACCGGTTCTCTTTAATCTTTTCTGCAAATGGAGCTACTTTGGCTTCTGCTCTTATGTCCTCATTTCTTCATCTGTACCACAGAGTACACCCTACCACCCTTCTCAGGCACTTCACGCCCATCACCACTAATGTCTTCATCTGTTCTGCCTTTACTGCTCAGGTTTCCATACCATACAGTAGTACTGGTGTCACACCACTGTCTTGTACACCTTACTTTTCAGCTTCTTTGGCATTCTACTGTCATAGACTATACTGGAGACTCTATGCCAGTTCGCTGCAGCCCCTCCGATTCTAGCTTTGACCTCTTCATTCAGACTTCCCTTCTCCTCAACCACCCCTACCAGATACTTGCACCTACCTACCTGTTCCACTACCTTCCCTTTTATCTCAGTTCTCAGCTTCTTCTGATTTCCCCAATTTTTTGCCACTGCCATCTTATCTGTGCTTAGTTTCATCCCATGTGCCTTTAGTTTTGCAATCCATCACCCTACCCTTTGCTTAAGTTCTTGCTCAGATTCTGTCTGTAATGCCACATCATCTGTATACAGCAACTTTGTTGATCTGTCACCTCCAACCTGTTTGCTAATGTAGTCCATTACAGGTGTGAACAGCAGTGAGCTCAGAGCTGAACAATGCTGCACATCCTCTCCCACTGGGAACCCCTCTGTGAGGCTAAATACTGTTCATACTTTAGTCATTTTTTCCTTGTACATAGCCTGCACTAATTCTACTAATGTTTCTGGGACTTTGAACGACTGCAGTACTGCCCAAATCTGCTTGCTTGGGACCTTGTCATATGCTTTCTCCAAATCTAGGAATGCCCAGCAGGACTCTTTTCTCATCTGTAGCTTCTTAATTATCTGTCTCACTGCAAACATCGGGTCAGTTGTGCTGCATCTAGATCTGAATCTGAACTGCTCATTTCCCATCTTATTTTCTACTACTCTGCATATCCATTTATCAATCGCCCTCTCCAGAAATTTCAAGAAATGCGATAGAAGTATGATGCCTCTATACTGTCCTCAGTTGTGCTTGTCCCCTTTGTTCTTGTACACTGGCATGAGTATGCTTATTCTCCAGTCATATGGGATACATCTTTCTTTCCACACTGCTACGAGTACCCTCAGGAGCCATTTCTCCCCTGCCTCACCCAGCATCTTTACCATACCTGCTGTGACTTCATCTGAGCCTGCTACTCTCCCAGACTTAATTTTCCTATGTGCTGTTCTTACTTCATCTAGGGTGGGATCCTCTTCTTTTCTCATTGTAGACTGTTTCTACGGCAGTACAGCTTCTGTAGGATTTTCTTCATTCAGAAGCTGCTACAAATACCCCTTCCATCTGCCTTTGATGTCCTGTGGACTGGTGAGCAGGTTGTTGCTGGCATCCCTTATGAAGGGTTCTAACCATCTTCTTTATCTTTCTGTCTTTGCCTTGCAACCTGATACAGTTTTTTTGTGCAACCTACTGAGTCACTTTCCAGAAGTTGGTAGAGTACCTCTGATGCACTACTCTTTGCTATTGCAACTCCTTTCTTAGCCTCTTTGTTAGCCAACCTGTATTCCTTCCTAACCTGGTCGGTCTTCTCTACCTCCCACTTTTTCCTGCACTCCTTTCTTTTGATGACTTCCTAGACTTCTGCATTCCATCACCAGCTTTCCTTATGTACCTTACTGCCATACCTGGCTCAGCCACATCCTCCTTTTCCTGGGGTGCTAGAGCCCTAAGTAATTCCTCGAACTGTTGTGCTTTCTCTCCAGTCAACTTCTAGGTCTTCAGCCTGGTCTCTGTTGACCTTAGAGCCTCCTTTGATCACTGCTTGCAGCTGACTGTGGCAACCAGTGGTTTATGCTGTGGGCCGACCGTTTCACTGGGGATGACTTTGCAATCACTGATTATACACCAGTGCCCTTTCCTTACTAGGAGGAAGTCTACCTGAGTTGCAGGTTGACCACTCTTGTACGTGATGTTGTGACTGTCTCTCTTTCTGAACCACATGTTGGCTACTATCAAGCCATTTGCCAGACAAAAGTAGTGATTCAAGAACTTAAATATGTTACTGGTTTACTGCATTTAATGTGGACACACATGTACATGTGCTCTCATGTTCGCGCATCCACATCCGCGTGCGCACACACACACACACACACACACACACACACATATATATATGTACTCTGCATGTGTGTGCGCGCGCCTGTGTGTATATGTCTATGTCTGCATGTCCATGCATATATTGGCTTACAGCACATATCTAAGGTATTCCTAACTTTATTTAAAATTTTGCTCATCAAAATTTGAGATTTTGTGATGCAATAGTGAATACTGCATATAGTAAATAATGTCAGATATTGCTATTGTACACTTTATCTTTCAAAAAAAAATAAACATTTAAATGACTTCATTCTACCAAAGTTGAAGTGTGAAATAACATTGTTTAAAACTGCCCCCAGTTCTGAAGTGCATAGGTTTACAGCTGAGCATTATAGGCATGCTTAATAACAAAATGTACAGCAACTACTGCAGTAAACCAAACCAAATAAAGAAACTAAAAGAATAAAAGGACAGGCATGCTCTGCAGCTCTCCTTCCCTTGAAGGAAAGATGAAATTACCTACATACGTGCACAAATAACCACAGGATACAGGCAAGAGATTGAGAACTTAGCACAATTCCAATAAATGGGCTGAGCAGATTCTGCAGAGCACTATACATTGTACATCCTGTTTATAGGAAAACTAATAATGAATGCATCACCTTTATGACTCTCTGAAGATGGTGACCCACTTACTGTCATTTGCTCCACCCAGGAAACTGCAGTGATAAAAGTAACAGATTGATCATCCTGCCAGTCATAAGTCTGTTCAATTAAGCTAGTGGTCCCAGCACACAGGATAAGACAAAAAAGTAAGCATGAAACAGGACCTCAGCCCTCTGGTGGAAACCAAACAATGTAGACATACTTTGGATAAAGAATACCCTTTTACAGCTATCATTGCCAGATGACTGACAATACTCATTAAAAGACACATATATGTAAATCTTTAACAAAAAAAAAAAGAAAAACTGTCAGATTTTCAAAACGAAACAGCTACAGAATTCCTACTATCCCAACATGGCATGACAGATGCTCCAAATAAACGACCACTGAACCTGCATGCACACATCACTGTTACAAACACCACCTACCATTTGCTAGCTGACATACTACTTGGTGATGAAATAAAATGTTAATCATACACTTGCAGCCATCTGTGAAACATAATCATACACAACAGAAGAATTACACATTTGTGACCTTATTATAAAAGACCATACAGGAAAACAATGAAATAAATAAAGTTTTTTATACAGCTTCTTCTTATCCCAATAAGAAATGTTACAATCATATACATGCAGCCTGTACTTAGGTAACCTTTACCACAAAAATGACACAGTACTCAAAATAACTAAAACAGCAAAAAAAAAAATATATTCAGGAAAACGTCAATAATATACATGTAATATTGGAACATACTTTCTGGGAGTGCAGTCAATTTGCAGATTTTAAGGATTCCCTGCGGGATGTACTGTCAGGGATGCTAGGTAGGCAGACTGGTCTGGCAAGAGAGGTGATTTTTCTGAGCTATGATACAGAATTGGAATTGCCTAGACATGGTAAGGCCTCGCCATGTCTAATAATGGTGGCGGTCAAAAAAGCAATTACTAGAAAATGGAAATCAAAATCTTAACCAACTATACTAGAAGTAGTGAATATAGTAAGAGAGAACTGGAACTGAGATCTTTAGAAAAAGGTAGGAACAAACTACATACGAAAAAAATGGGAATTGTGGGAACAATACATACAAGGGAGGAATGAGGTTTAAAAGGAAGCAGGACTTAAATGAGCTATATAATGCATGACTGAAAAAGATTGGTTACAGTATACATGATGTATAATGTTTGCAACTGGTAGTGTGTTAGTATGGTTTGTGATTAAAATGCTTGCAACTAGGATTGTGTCTGTGTGGTTTGTTTTCATTTGTATAAATGTATGATTGCCTATGCAGTAAGTGACGGTTTTATAAAGATGTTTCTTGTTTTAAAAAAGGCAGGAATTGAACAATTTTTGTAATGTTCCTTCGCTTACATGATATATAGCAATATATGTGAAGTATAATGTTTATGTTAATTATACTTTGATTACTTTTATATGAATGCAAATTTGTCTATGTCACAAGTAATAATTCAATAAAGGTGTTTGAAAAAATAATATACATGTAATATTATATGGAACTGCAAACAACTGAAGCCAGCTACAAACATTGCTGAGATACTTGAAATATTATGCCTCACAATCTGTTACACTAAACTAATACAGCATTTTAATCAAATAATCTCTTTTTCAGTATTACAAAACCAAATTATTACTTTTATATTGCTCCTCTCCAAGCAGTTCATAATATGCATAACATCACATATGCACCTAAGACTTATTTTCACACAAAACTAATAATTATTTTCTGTTTACAAATACAAGCACATTTCAAAACTTTGGGAAAATGCAACTGCTATATCTTTGGTCATATAACTTAACTTCTTCATTCCCTTTTTTTTGCCTAAATACCTTTCTCTGACTCTGTTTTTGATTGTGAGTCTTTCGACATGGCAGCCCTGATGCCAGTCTAGATTTAATGCAGGTATATACTGTGTTTTTCAGTCCCTGTTTAATGTCATTTATCTAATGCCTTTATACTCTCAACCCATCTATGATAGCCCCTATGCAAACTACAATATATATATATACATATATACACACACACACACACACACATATATATATATATATATATATATATATATATATATATATACATATATATATATATATACATACACACACACATACTGCATTTTATCATTGTCATATATCCATAATGTTTTCCCTGAGCTGAGGCTGAAATGGGTCCAAAAGGGATCTGTGTTATAACCCAATTAACAAATTCAAAATAAAAATAAATAAAATACAATTCCCAGCCCCAACATTGACAGCTTATTCAGTCAATGGATCTGTTATTGTACAGGATATGGCAAACTTGTAACTTGAACTTTCCAGTATTATTTCATGATTTAAGGAGTTACAAAGGGTTGAAATCTGTACTTTACATGCATGCTTGATAAATAATATTAACAAAAATAATAACAAAATGTTAATGGAACTAAAAAGCATACTGCGATGAAATCAAGAAGAAATGCAAGAACGGGCTGTAAACTAGTAATACCCATTGCAATTTCCCTTCCTTGACTGACAGTCCTTTTGTCTGCATAACTAACATCAAGAGCAGACGAAGGGGATTATCACAGAAATGACAACCCAGCAAAATTTCTCTAAGTAGGCTGAGCATATTTTGTCTGGCATGGTGCGCTTGCACATCCTGCTTAAAGGTTAACTTACATAAATGCATCATCTCGGTTACCCCCAACGTTGTCAGAATGATGTGGATTTGCAATCACTTGCGCCATTCGTGAAACTGCTATGATTCGGGGGGGGGGTCAAAGGACTTTAAATAACTAACCACCCCTACTTCTGCCAGTTAGAAGTCAGTTCGGTTTAGCTACAGTTCCCAGCCCAGCCTACAACATACAGCCTAAGACAGCGAAGCATCACCGCATCTGTGTGACACGGAATCACAGTGCACAAGTGGAAAACGATTAATAAAGGCAGATTACCGAAAAAGAATGTTTTTTAAAGCTGCCGAGCCAGATGATTGACAAATCAAAGTATATAAATCATAAACTCACTGTTAGCGTTTGGAAATGTGATACCTGCGAAACCCATGCTAATGCCAGTCGTGCTGACAACTCCTGTTGATATACCAGCCACCTGACTAGCAAGCCCAGAAGGTTACAAACACCGCCTACTGTTAGTCATCTGACTTGTTACTTCGCCACTGCTAGCTCCGACTTTCTAATTCTCCCTATATCGCAGTAATTCTCAGCCTACATAAAACCCGGAACACAATTAAGAGAAAGTGTTTAAGTATCATTGGAGAAAGGCTGCTCAACGTCTTACGTCACATGATTCTGGTCTCAAAAAGTTCGTCCCACCACCCATTACGTAAGAGCGTGTTGGCTGCTTGGGAATTTCAGGTGCTTAACTCTAGTATTTTAGTGGCTGTATTATTGGGGTAGAAGTTGTTGGATACTTGTGACGCCCCAGCACTGGCCCAGTAACCAAGGAGCCTCGATCCTCAACACTAGCAACAGTGAGGGACGTACATACTGGGAGGATGATAAGTACACACACACACACACAAAGTAAATAGGGTTACCACCTGTCCCACTTTGCGAGGGACAGTCCCTCTTTGGGCAGTTATGTCCTGCATAAAAATTGAAAAAATGGCAAATGTCCTGAAATATTAGGACAAACATATTTCCTATATTTAATGTAATAGTTGCATAAAACTGTTATTCTGTTTCTGAAATGTCTAAATGTTATAAGAAACACAATAAGCAACTAAAATGCTACCAGAGTAAACATTTATTTAGGCAAAAAAGTGAAGTTCTGTCCTTTGTACCGGCCATGGGTATGTTTTGCCTTGCAAAATCTGACGTTTGTATAAAAAATGTCCCACTTTTGGCATTTGAAAAGGTGGCAACCCTAAAAGTAAAGTGCAATTTCCTTTAAAAGCACACACAAACCATAGTCAGTCCCCAATAAGACTCCTCGCTAGCACAGATATAGAGTTGAGACCTTAGCCAGGGTTCCACGCCAAGATCTCTAATAGTCTCTCTCTGTCCATCCAGTGCTTCGTGCCCCTGCCCAAGTAGCTGACACACACCTGGGAAAGGCTGGCACAGGTTTACTAGCTGTGCCCCCTTCTGCCCAGACTATAAAGTCGTTATCACTGCCACCCGAACCCCTTATCAGCTACTTTAAGACCATTAACAAAGGGTGTCCAATCTTACTGTGTAATGTTACTATTAATCCAAATGGTAGTTTGTCCAAGAGCAAGGCTATTAGGAGTGGCTTGTGTGACACCCCTTCACTGGCCCAGTAATCAAGGAGCCTCAATCCTCACCACTAGCACCAGTGAGGGACATGCACATTTGGAGAATGACAAGTACACACACAGTAAAGTACAATTTCCCTTAAGAGGACACAGAGATCACAGTCAGTCTGAGGCTGCTTTCTCTCTCTTCATCCAGATCCCTAATAAGACTCCCCACTGGCACAGCTAGAGGGGTAAGATCTCAGCCGAGTGGTCAAGCCAAAACCTCCAGCACCCTCTCTGTCCAACCAATGCTTCATGTCCCTGCCCAAGTAGCTGACACACACACTCTGAGATTTGATTTATATACAAACACAGAGACTCCTGGGGAAGGCTAGCACAGGTTTACTAGCTATGCCCCATTCTGCCCAGACTTTAAGGTAGTAATCACTGCCACCAACCACTCTTATTTATCAGCTACTATAAGGCCCTTACAAGGGTGACCAGTTCTACTGTGTAATGTTACTGTTATCCAAATGGTAAGTGTGGCCAAACCTTTAAGGCTATTTAAGAGTGGCCTGTACAGTGTCCCCAAATACATAAGCAAGTACTCTAAAAGCATAAATATCTCTAAACAAACCAGCCACAATTAAAAGGTTTAAATATATTTAATAATAAATAATACAAGAACAAGGCAATTCTCAATAACTCAACACAGTGACAACAGAGTTCAGAATCACAGGAAATTTTTTAAAGCAACATTGCAGGACAGTCTCATATGAATACAGAAAACATTTAGACAAATCTTACTATATTTTTATCTATCTCTAAGAGTGGTTAGTGTACCTAAAACTTACTTACAAAGCCAGGCAAATATATGTGCTGAATGGATGTTTACAGGTCCAGAGACAAATACAAAATGCAGACTTTCTCTGTGAGATAGTTCTTAAATTACTATCAAACATTTCTGCTGGGTTATCTCAGATTACATTGTTCTTGTCACTTCTGCCTTTAGTTTCCAGGCTAACAGAAACTTAAAAGTTAGCACCCCTGTGTCACAATTACTAATCTGGAAGTTGTAAAACAGTTACACACTTTTACCTTTCAAACCTGTAATTATTTCTGTTTCCAGATAATAGAAAGAATTTCTAGCTGCAGACATCATGTCTTCTAGCTGTGGTAAACACAATCGTAAAACTCTTTACTTGTCAACTTATTTTCTTAGAGTTTTGCAAGTTAACTATTTTTCTCCAGCAGGGTACACTGTGGTTACATTCTTGAAGCTCAGCACATAACATACAGTTTTCTTACATTTGTAGGACAAGCATACAGATCATATTACTATTCACAAATGGCATAGAGTTATTTACAAAATTCTAGCTAACTGGGCTGGCAGCATTCACAGCCTGCAAAGTGTCACCAAATAGATATGCAAGCACTATAAGAGCTTAAATCTCTCTAGACAGACCAGCCACAATTGAAAGGTTTAAATATATTTAATAGAAATAATAAAAGAACAAGACAATAAGAGATATGTATTCACAGTGACTTCAGAGTTCAAAATCACAGGAAATATTTAAACAACATTGCAGGACAGTCTCAAATAAATACAGAAAACATCTAAACTAATTTGTACTATATTCCATACTGAATCTAAAAGAAATTACTGTACCTTAGCTAACTTACAGCAAGGCAAGTGCAGATGTGATGAGTGGATTTTCCCAGCTGATGCTGTCAGGTCAAAGAGAAATACAAAATACCCCCTCTCTCAGAGAGTTCTTAAATTAATATTTTAAATATTGCTCCTGGGATACTTGCACTATGACATCATTTTTTTTGTCATCTGACTTCAGTTCCCAGGCTAAAAACAACCACTGAGGTAGCATTTAGCATCTACCTGTGAAAATACATAGACAAAGGCTTTTCCTCAGATGTTTGCAGATCCTGTAAGTCCTAAAACAATAAAACACTTCTACATCTCAAACCTATTAATTTTCTCTCTTTCAAGACAATACAAAAAACTTCTAGTTCTAGACATTGTCTGTTACTATACTGAAACTGAGACATAACATATTTTGTTTATGGCCCAGCTATAAAATACTTAATTTTAACCATTCTTCTGAAGTTTTGCAAGTTAATCTCCTGTGTTTCAGTCTTCCCCCTGTTAAGCAGTTACAATAGTGTATAAAAATATCTCTTCAGCACACGTCTATACAGTATGACATACAGTTCTAATACATTTGCAACACAGGCATATGAATCATGTTGATATTAACAAATGATACACAACTACTTACCCAATTCCAGATAGCTGGGATGGCAGTATCTCATTTTGTTACATTCTATATAAATCATACTAATATTCACAAATGACATATAATTATTTATAGAATTCCAGATAGCTAGGCTGACAATATTTCCTTTTGTGACATTTCTCTTCCCCCTCCCCTGAAAACTCAAGATTGTTTTTTAAGTGACCCTTGAGAAATGTTGTTTGAGAGGGTGAGCCTATCTGGGAATACACTACACCAGTCCCTGTCTTGAGATTCCAGCTGCCTTGGCATTGCTGACCCAAGTACAGTGCTGCACTGTCCTATCATATGCATGTAACCCTAGGCTCCACCATAGTACTTTGGGATTTGGCTCGCTGGCTCCGATCCCCCTCAGACTCCTCCTGCCTCCTATTGCCAATACTTAGCACAAGGGCCTTCCTGTCATGGTAAGGTTTCATCATGTTAACATGGTACAGTTTCTGCCCCAGACTCCTGCCTAGCAGTTCTACCATGTAGTTAACATTACTGACCTTCCTTACCACTCTGAAGGGTCCCTCCCAAGCTGCCTGTAGTTTGTTGTGTCTGACAGGAATGAGAACCATTACCTACTGCCCCACAGCATACTCTCTAGCTTGCGCATTCCTGTCATACTAGACCTTTTTCTGTTGTTGGGCTTCTGCCAAGCCTATGAGCCTTGTCCTGAGGTTTAGGACATATGCCGCAACAGACGTCTTGTGGGATTCACACTCACCCGCCCACTCATCTCACATCAAATCTAGAGGTCCCCTCACCCTTTGTTCATACAGCAACTCAAATGGGATCCTGAAGCACCTCTCTGTAGGCAAACAACAGATGGGGCAAATTTTTGTCCCACTCTCTATTAAACTAGTCTGAAAATGCCCATAACATGGTCTTGAGTGTAGAGTTTAACCTCTCAACAAGACCATTAGTCTGAGGTTGGTAGGGGGTGGTCTTTAGGTGCTTCAGCCCACAGTGCTCCCACAGGCAAGCCAGCAGGTCTGACATAAAATTGGCACCTCTGTCAGTCAGTATTTCTTTTGGGAAACCCACCATGCTGAAAATTTCTAACAAAGCATTTGCCACCTTTTCTGTCTCAATGGAGGACAATGCACTGCCTCAGAGTATTTGGTTGCATAATCTACTACCATTAGGGTACACTTCTTTCCTGTGGAACTTAGGGTATGCAGAGGCCCCACAATATCCGTAGATACCCTCTGAAATGGCTCTTCAATTACAGGCAAAGGCATCAAAGGAGCTTTGACCTTGTCTTGTGCCTTGCTTACTTATTGACACTGCTCACAGGTCCTGCAGTACTCTGTTACATCTTGGGAAATTCCAGGCCAATAAAAATTCTACATAATATGTCTCTTGGTACGCTTTATGCCCATATGACTATCATGGGCTATGGATAGAAGTGCCAAATGGTAGGCTCTGGGCACTACCTACTGCTGTATTCTCTCACCCTCTAGCCCTTTCTCAGGGTCCACTCTCTATACAGTAACCCTTTGTCCCAGTATACAGATTCCCCTTTTCCTTGACAATCAGGTGCCTCACTAGCTACCTCCCTCAGGCCTTGTAATGTAGGGTCTGAGAGCTGAGCCTGTCTCAACTCTCTCTTGGTAACCTACCCCAGCTCCCTTTCTAGAGGAAGTCTGGTATTCTCTGACAGCAGTGCCTCACTGTCAGCCTGGGCACTACTATTCACCTCTGCCCTTGCAGTCACTCTATCCAAGGGAACATCAGTACCCACAAGCAGCTGTGGTTCACCTTCAGTCTCACTGCTACAGGGTAGCTCCCATCCTGAAGTAACCACCTCACCAGTCCTGACTGCAAGTGTGCAGTCTGTCTGGGTCCCCCCAGGCTAAGAGACCCACATGCTTGTCTCCAAGCCTGATTACATGTTACTGCATGCACACAAGGTACTGCATTATCAAAATCATTCCCTAGCAGGACATCTGCAGGGATATCTTCAAACACACCTACTTGCTGGCTTCCTTTTCCACCTCCCAGTCAAGGTGAACCCTAGCCAAAGTTATTTGGAATGGGGTCCCTCCTAATGCTCTGACTGGAGTAGACAGCCCAAGCAAGTAGTGCTCCTTTTTAACCATTACAGGCTTCACAATGGTTACGTCAGAGGCTGTGGCCCTCTCAACAGTGGCCTCTTTCCCATTTGCAAAGATAGGATACAACCTCTTGTGGTAGTTTGGTACCCTTGTCTCCAGACAATGCACTGCTGGCATTCCGGCATTCCCACTTACTGGCTATCCCACCTTTTGCTCCCCACCTTGCCTCTGTGGACATCTATGTGCTACATGGCTCCACTGGTTGCATTTAAAACATTTAACCCTTGGTTCTGGATGTGTACCTGGACTAGTGGCTGTCCCCTGCTACTGGCCTACTGTGTTGGGGCAGTCTAGTCTGCCCACCATGGGTTCCCTTAGACCCATGAGCAGCACTGGGTATCCCTTTGCTGTGCAGTAATGCCCTGCTTGCTTGGTGTATGTCTCCCTTTTTTTCCCAACTCATCTGCTGTGTTACATTCCCTATCTGTGACCAGTTTCTCATGTCCTCAGGCAAAGTGTTCAGGGTTTGTTCCCTCATCAAAAGGTCTGCCAGCCCTTCAAAAGTGGTGACCTGATATCCACTCACCCATCTATGAAAATAAGTGCTTAACTGAGCAATATATTCACACACTCTCTTTCATCTACCTTGCATCTATGCTCACAAAACTTTTTCCTGTAAGCTTCAGGTGTTAACTTAAAACACTCTAAAAGACAATCTTTTAACAGTATTATAATTTAAGCCATCAGCATCAGACAATTTAGAAATAGCAGTTACAGCTTTTCCATGGAGTAATGGTGGCAGGAACCATACCCAGAGCCCTTGGTCAACATTATACTGTTTACATACCCTTTCAAACATATAAATAAAACTGTCAACATTATCACCCTCTATAAATTGTGGAAGAAATTTACTGACCTTTGTTGCTTTTGGGGTTCAGTTACTCCCTTCCTCATTACCTCCATGAACCTGGTGAAGAGTCAGCATCTCCTTCTTATGTTTCCTCTGCCTCTCATTCTCCTCAGCTTACAGATGTCGCAGTTTCTCATTTTCCTCAGCCTCCAGACATCTCAGTCTCTCAGCTGCTTCTTTTTCCAAACACCTAGCCTCTAGTTCAAGTCTCTTTAACACCAGACAAATGTTTAAGTCATCTGTGGAAAGGTTGAACTGTCAATTTTCTGAGAAGTGTACATTCCCAAGGCCAGTCTGATTGTCCTTATGGTTGCTGGTCTGTGATGCAGCTGTGACTAAGGCTGCAATCATCTCTGCTTTGGTCAGGTTGACATGCACCAGTCATTTAGCCTGGCACATCTCAGTCAACTCGCTCCTTGTCAGCTTGCCATACTCCTCTGCTGACATCCTTGCCTGCTCTGTCTGACTAACAGCTAACAAAAAATATAAATAAATAAAACAATTGTGATATGATACTCTGAATGTTCATTGTGTGGCTGACTGAGAGTGCAAACACCTTCCTTAGTGACCACTGTTCACAGACTACAGGAATTCAATATCCATACCACTGAATCCTAATATGTGGATACCCCACCACTGCAAACTAATTAATATGTGATGTGGATATCCCACCACTGCCCACCAATTATTATGTAATGTAGATCTCCCACCACTGCCCACCAATTAATATGTGACACCCCAGCACTGGCCCAGTAATCAAGGAGCCTCAATCCTCACCACTGGCAACAGTGGGGATGTACACTGGGAGAATGAAAAGTACACACACAGTAACATGCAATTTCCCTTAAGAGCACACAGAGACCACAGTCAGTCTGGGGCTGGTTTCTCCCTCTTTCTCTAGATCCCCAATAAGACTCCCCACTGGCACAGCTATAGAGTTGAGACCTTAGCCAGGGTTCCAATCCAAGTCCTCTAACACTCTCACTGTCCAACCAGTGTTTTTTGTCCCTACCCAAGTAGTTGACACACACACTCTTGGAGATTTGTTTTACACACACACACACACACACACACACACACACACACACACACACACACACACGTGAAAGGCTGGCACAGGTTTACTAGCTATGCCCCTTTTCTGCCCAGACTATAAGGTAGTTATCACTGCCACCAAAACCCCTTATCAGCTACTTTAAGGCCCTTAACAAAGAGTGCCCAATCTTACTGTGTAATGTTACTATTAATCCAAATGGTAGTTTGACCAAGAGCAAGGCTATTAGGAGTGGCCTGCACAGTGTCACCAAATAGATATGCAAGTACGCTAAGAGCTTAAATATCTCTAGACAGACCAGTCACAATTGAAAAGTTTAAATATATTTAATAATAAATAATAAAAGAATAAGACAATGTGAAATATGTATTCACAGTGACTTCAGAGTTCAAAATCACAGGAAATATTTAAACAACATTGCAGGACAGTCTCAAATAAATACAGAAAACATCTAAACTAATCTTTATTATATTCCTTACTGAATCTAAAAGAAATGACTGTACCCTAGTTAACTTACTTACAGCTAGGCAAGTGCAGATGTCGTGAGTGGGTTTTCCCAGCTGATGCTGTCAGGTCAAAGACAAATACAAAACATCCCTACCCCCTCTCTCTCTCAGAGAGTCCTTATATTAACATTTCAAATATTGCTCCTGGGATACTTGCACCATGACATCATTTCTTGTCATCTGGTTTAGCATTTAGCATCTACCTGTGAAAATACATAGACAAAGGCTTTTCCTCAGATGTTTGCAGATCCTGTAAGTCCTAAAACAAAAATCTTCTACATCTCAAGCCTAGTAATTATCTCTCTTTCAAGACAATACAAAAAACTCCTAGTTTTAGACATTGTGTGCATTACTGTACTGGAACTGAGAGATAACATCTTTTGTTTATGGCCCAGCTATAAAGTAACTTAATTTCAACTATTTTTCTGAAGTTTTGCAAATTAATCTCCTATGTTTCAGTCTCCCTGTTAAGCAGCTACAATAGTGTATAAAAATCTCTTCAGCACACATATATACAATATGACAAAAAGTTTTAATACATTTGTAACTCAGGCATATGAATCGTGATGATATTCACAAATGACATACAACCACTTAGAAAATTCCAGATAGCTAGGCTGGAAGTGTCTCCTTTTGTTACATTTCTATATAAATCATATTAATATTCACAAATGACATGCAATTATTTATAAAATTCCAGATAGCTAAGCTGACAATATTGCCTTTTGTGACAATACTGTTGTAGATTTGGATTTTCAGCAAATGAGTTGATTGGACTACTACTGCCTATGTTTATAACAGAAGTATGATAAGTACATGCATAACTTTCAACTGTCCAGATTTTCAAAGAATATCCGGATTTTTATTCATGTTTTTGGTCTGTTTCTCATAAAATTGTAGTTTACTGGCATATCATTCTGAAGTCAGAAAATAATGGCAGACATTTTATTTCAGACTTCATATACTTAAGAAAAGTCATGCTATTGCAAAACCTGCGATATCAACTTTCTAACTTTGTAAAAGCAATATTTAAAAACTAACCCTATTTTTGAGCCTTTGTCCCCCCATTATGTGTGTCTTTTGTCCAGATTTCTAGCTCTAAGAGGTATGGCAGACATCATAATGGGTATTATTGCTTGCTTAATATCTTGCTGTGAAGCAGCGGACTTGTTTTTCAATAGGCATTACTCATACAATTACACCCTGCTTGAGAACTTTTGTTCTGCAATTCAGGTTTACTGTAAGACTTGTTCATTCTATAAGCAATCAATAATCTCTAATGGGGTGTGTGTTATTGTGTAACCCATACCCAGGGGTGTTATGAAGCTCTACGCCACAGGCGTTCACTTCATTAAAGTCCTAGTCTATTTTTCGTGCCCTCCACAAAACACAGTTGCCAAAATCATGCCTATATTGCAAAATCTCAGTGCACTTGAGAATAATTTCTTCAGTCCATTTCTCAAGCGCATTAACAGCTTGGTTATGATCAGCAATTTGATCTTAATCTTGTGTGTGTTATGCATATATGCCTCTTAGCCCTCCCAGATTTTGCTTGATATGTTTGTTCTGCCCCTTGTAAAAGTTTTGATTTTTTTTTTCCTTTGGTAAATTACTGAAAATTAAAACCAGTCAATAATGCCAGGCATTTATACTTATTGTTCAGACAATGCACATGAATGTAAAGTCTGTTCTATTATTTTTTTAAAAGTGGATTAGAATAATTTTTAAAAATATGTCTCTGATTTTGACTCTTTGTCCATTATTGTTGAGCAGAGAAATTTAGAGGTATGATAACATGCATCATAAGAGTACTTCAAGTTCATGGGGGTCCCTGATAGATAAATGAAATCCGCATTTAATCCAAATTCAGAATGCAACTCAAAAAGCACGTCATCATCCAAGCTAAATGGTACTGCTTCGACACAGGACATATCACCTAACACACTATCCTTATCTCCTTTCCAAGTTTATTTTCCTCTTTCAAGTTTGGTCTATGTAATTAGTCTGAACTACTCTGTATTGTTTGCAAAATTTTTTGTATTTTACTCAGCTTGATCCTGAAGCTTGACATAATGGTTAAGGTCTTTATCTCACAGATACAATGTACAGGGTTTGATTCTGACCTCTGGCTAGTGGCTAATCTTGTAATAGTCTGAAGACTACTAGTCTATATTTGCTTATGAACCTCGTCAATATTGATGAGTACACTACCCTATTAAACAAACAAAATTAAATTATGTCTTCCCTTTTTCTACTGTGTTCCACATAAAATCTGTATTATTTTTAATAATGCCATGCTCTATAGTTGCAGATTTTTGTGCCTCAAAAAGCGTTTATAATTGAAAACTCCCTTTAACAATATTTTATGAAAATAATGCAGGTATTTAAAAGCTTTCCTCAAATCATAAGTGAACAGGTTTGAGAGCTAGATGCAGTGTTTTTCACTAGTTAGAGAAAAAGCTTCAGTAGTGTAACATATAGTTTCAGAAAAAATGTCTTCTCTTTTTGTCCAGATTTTGCCATTTTTAAAGATGGCAAACCTAGTGTGTGCAGTTCGGTGAGTCTTGAAGAGATGTTACATGTAAGCATTCTTCTAATGTATAGCTTTCAGTCTCTCTCACTGTTTAAACATGAAAAGCCTTAACAGCTGTAAGAACTTTAATAAGAAACGTAAGCTTCAACAGAGCAACAACTCTATGGGGCACCAGGTGTATGGGTCCAGATAACATACCAAGCAGTTCCCCAATCAGTATGAAACATCCCCTATCAGACCTATTCCTTAAACTATTGAAACACAGCATTGCCTCTGGATCTGTACCAGATGCCTGGAAAACAGTTGTAGCAGTTCCCCTTCACAATGGATGCGTCTCTATGGACCCTGGCAACTATATGACTTTTGAGCCTCACAACTATTAGTAAGGTGATGGAATGCATCATCATGGACCTCATAAACAGTGACATAGGGAACCTACAGCACTATATCATAACCAGTTTCACTTTGCAAAAAGTAGATCATGCCTGTTAAATCTAGATGACTTACATTACATCTAGATTTATTTATTTATTATTCATTTTATTTTACATTTGTTGACCGGGAAAGTCTGACTGGACACAGGTCCTTTTTCAGCAGAGGCCCGGGGAGAAAAGCTCCAGGTACAGTACAGGTTAGGATTTCGTTACATCTAATACAAACAGCATGCAATAGTAATACAATACAAACCAGCATGCAATAGTCAAATATTAACATCATGTCAACAGTACAATATACAGGCATATTATAGACTCATTTCAGCATGTGGTAGGCAGAGCTTTACATTTGGTAGTTCCTTTCAGCATGTGGTAGGCGGAGTTTTACATTTTTGGTAGTTGGTTAATAAGCAGTACATTGTCAGATATAAATGTCTTGCTGTTAGGACTATATACAAGTTTGTTTCATAGTCATTTCAGTATATTGCTGGCAAAGTTTTACAAATTACTGGCAGTACGTAAATCTGCAGTACATTGAAGGATTGAGAGTAGTACAATATTGGGAAAAACAGTACAAGTGTTTTATGTAGCAGTGGTGGATGTATGTTGTGTATCCAGTAGTTTGATGGATTAGAAGACACATGGTATCTGAGAGAAAAGCAGCAAAAGGTTTTAGTAGGAGTACATTAAGAGAAAGTCTGTGTGCTTGGGGTAAGCGGGTCTAACTTGCATAACTAGAGGTAGTAATAGGTGATTATTAACAGATGCATTCCTGCATTTAGCAACAGTGCTGTGGGTTGGATTAACCTGGGGAGACACAGGAGCAGAGCCAGTTGTTTGTAAAGTGGCTTTTGAGGAGATTTTTAAATTGGGGGTGAGAGCTTGTAGCAGTGATGTGATTTGTGAGTTGATTTCAAACTTTGGCTATGGTGCAAGCAAAGAGAGACTTACCTGCATCATTTTTATGTTTGATGACATTTAAAAGGGTTTGGCTACTGGATTGTAAGGTTCTGGTGGTTGTGTAGGGTTGAATTAGTTGCTGTAGTGATGGGATTTTGTCGGGCAGGTAGTACAGCTTGTGTGTTGTATAGAGTTGCTGAAGTATCAGTTGTTGGGGCAGCTCAAGCCAGTTGAGTTGCTTTAGGGCAAGACAATGATGGAATCTATGAGAGGTCTCAGTAGCAAACTTGGCAATCTTGTTGTAACAAGATTCCATTTTGGTGAGTTCGGAGTGGCGAAGATTTGTCATTACAGGAGCGGCATACAGTAGGACAGATAAGAGATGAGTCCTTGCTATTGTGGATTTGGTCTCCTTGGTCATGAATTGTTTGCTTTTATAAAGGAGACCCAGTTTTTTGTTTACTTTCTTAATTGTATGGGCTATGTGAAGGTCAAATCTGAGGTTGTTGTCAATAATTACGGGTCTATATTAGATCATCGAAGTGTTAATACTTCAAATGGTCTAATATCGACACGAAAACAGCAAACGCTGAAAATAGCGAAGCTGTAGATAACCGAATTTTTCCTAGGGAAAGAATTCAGTTGTCCATTTCTGTGGTTTTGCTATTTCCAGCACTGTGGTGGAAAGTTACGGGTTGGGTTCAGGTAAGTGTGCAATTGTGTGGACGTTAGGGTTAGGGCAGGGTATGTGAGTTAGGGTTAGGGCGCGGGTGAGGTGAGTGTGCAATAGTGATAGACTTTAGGGTTAGGGCGGAGTATGTGAGTTAGGGTTAGGGCGCGGGTGAGGTGAGTGTGCGATAGTGATAGACTTTAGGGTTAGGGTGGGGTATGTGAGTTAGGGTTAGGGCGCAGGTGAGGTGAGTGTGCGATAGTGATAGACTTTAGGGTTAGGGTGGGGTATGTGAGTTAGGGTTAGGGCGCAGGTGAGGTGAGTGTGCGATAGTGATAGACTTTAGGGTTAGGGCGGGGTATGTGAGTTAGGGTTAGGGCGCAGGTGAGGTGAGTGTGCAATAGTGATGGAACTTAGGGTTAGGGTTTGGATTAAGGATAGTGGATAGATAGTACTGTATGTACAGTTTAGTGTAGGGTTAGATGTAGGATTTTAAGTGTATGTGTGTGGATTGCAGTTTTTTTTTGGTGTGCTTGTGTTGTGTGTGTGTTTCTCAGAACAGTGAATTTTTTCCCAGGGAAAAAAATTCGCTGTTCTGAGCTTTCAATGTTTTTAGAGTTCGTGGTTAGTAGTTCGAGGTTGTTGTATTCGATGATGTGCTGTTTCGTTGAATTGATATAGACCAAATAATTACCCCTAGTAGTTTTGTGTGTGTAGATGGAGTGACTGGGATGTTATCTTTAGAGACTATACTTAGGTCATTGCATTGCTGAGGTGGTCTACCTGGGCCAAATATGATTAGATTGGTATTTTTGGGATTAAGAAGGAGTTTTATGCTGGCGAACAATGTTTCTGCTGAGGTGAAGTTTTGTTGAGTTATGGCTTGTAGTTCATTCAGATTTGGGGTGGCACATATAATAGTGGTGTCATCTGCATATTGTCCTATTTTGGCAGAGAGTGAAGATGTAGCTATCTGGTTTGTGAATAGGGAGAACAGTAGAGGACCAAGAATGGATCCTTGAGGGACACCAATGGAGACTGGTAAGAGAGAGGACAATTGGTTTTGCCATAGCACTGCTTGTTGTTGACCTGATAGATAGTTACTAAACCATGATATAGTGGAAGGGTTGTTAAGGGTACCTAGTATTTCCAGAAGCCTGCTATGGTTAACCATGTCGAAGGCTTTAGATAAGTCTAGAAATATGGCGGATACGAATAGTCCTTTGTTTCTGTAGTGATTGACTAAGTTGGTAAAGGATAGTAGTGCGGTGGTGGTGCTGTGGGAGGGTCTAAAGCCGTGCTGAGAATGGGATAAAAGGTTATTTGTTAAGAGATATTGCATTAGTTGAGAGTGAACTATTCTCTCTAATATTTTTGATAAAGGTGAGAGAATTGCTATTGGCCAGTAGTTGGTCAGTTCTCGGGATTTGCCTCCCTTGTGGAGGGGAATTATGTGTGATACTTTCCACAAGGTGGGTACAGTGAATTCTGTTATGGACCTATTTATGAGGATGGATATGGGGTAGGCTATGGCATCAGCTGTTATCTGAAGGAAGTCAGCAGGGAGTTTGTCTGCAGCTAGTGTGGTTGGTTTGAGTTTTTTCAGTAGTTTGGTAATAGTCTTTGTGGACACAGGGTGTAGGGAAAAGCTAGGGTAGTTGTTTAGTTCTATGGTGTGGGAGGGGGTGGGATTTGTTATTGGGTTGCTGGTGCTATTTTGGGTGTTGGCTAGAGTTTGGATTGTTTCAGTAAAGTATCTATTAAAATGTGTTGGGATGTTGATGTGATTGTTTGGCAGTTCGGGATTAGGAGTGGTTGCTTTTCCAGGGTACAGTAAACTATTTATTGTGGCCCAGAATTTCTGAGGGTTATTAGCAAATTTGTCTTGCCTGGTTTTATAATAATTGGCTTTGTCTAGCTTAATGTGTTTTTTGGCTTTGTTGCAGACTTCTAGGCATTGTTGTTTCAGGGAAGAGGTTTTGTGTTTATGATATTGGATTCAATCTTTGTCCCTAGTTTTCATTATTGTTTTTGTCTCTTTTGTTAGCCAAGGGGAGTAGTTAGTTTTTACTCTAATGCTACTGGGTGGTTTATGTTCATTTAGGGCTTTGAGGAAGGCTGTGTTAAAGTATTGTACAGCTTCGTCTAGAGGAAGGTGAGTAAAGGGAGTCCAGTTAATGAACTTTAGAGCATTAAGTAGGTTATTAGCTATGAAGTTCTTTTTGTTCTGTATTGTTTTTAGAGTGGGGGGAGTGATATGGTGGGATCTATTCCTGATTAGGCAGGTTATTTGGTGGTCACTTAGACTGTCTGGGAGATAGGCTGCCTGTTGTATGAGATTGGGGTTTGAGACCAGTATATATTCTAAGATGGACTGTCGTTGGGATGTCCTATCAATTCTTGAGGGGTGAGAAATAATTTGGGTGAAGTCATGTAGGTTGATATGGGAGGAGGGGTTGTAACTAGAGCATTCAGCCCAGTCTATATTAAAGACTCCCATTAGTATGGTTTCCTGTGGGAGGGAGGTAGACATCCAGAATAGCAGGTTTTACAGTATAGCAATGTTATTGCCTGGTGGAATGTAGCTGCCTGCAATGATTAAATCTTTTCTGGAATTTAGTTTTAGTTTAGCAAATATTACTTCAATATCTTTTGTTTTGTGGTTGTTACATTCAAATTGTTCCATGGCAAGATGATTTTGGAAGACTATGCTACTCTTCCACCCTTTTTCCCTATTCTATCATTACATATGATATTATATCCAGGTGGAGTGATCTCATTGCTGTGGTGTTGTGGCTTAAGCCAAGCTTCTGTCAATACTGCTATCTCTGGTTTGTATAAGGCTAGAAGGGCATGTATGTCTGGTACTTTGTTGAGTACACTTCTTGAATTTAAGTTTAACAGTAGGAGAGAAGAGGTAGGCCTTTTGAATATAGCCTCTGTGTGATTTACGTTTGTTACGCTTGATAAGTTGGGACCTGGATTATGGTGTATATCTCCACAGGAGGTGAGATTTAGAAGTAGGTGGAGGCAGAGTCTATTAAGTTTGTGTAGTATTCTTGTTATTTTCTGGGGGGAGTGGGGGTTAGTTTTATAAGTAGGTTTGTTATAAGAGTATAAAGGAGGTTGTGAGGAGGAGAGGTCTGATGGAGATATAGGGAAGTGTATTAGTTTGATGGCAGTGGTTGTGGAATCTGTTTGCCACTAAGTTGTGTTTCTCATATAAAGCTCAGTGTAGTAAGAGGTTAGGCTGGAGAGGAGAAGTAGAGAGATGGAGGTTATTAGGTATATTGCAAGTTTTGAATGTTGGGTATGCTGTGGGGGCTGCATTGTTATAGTTTATGTAAAGTGGGGTAAAAGTGAGTGTGGAGACTATAGAAGGGTAGGAGTAGTATATATAGCAGTTGTAGGGAATAGGTAAAGGGTGAACTGATTGGGGTATGGTGAGTTGTATATGGAGATGTTAGGGTGGGCGCGGCTAGTAATTTGTGTAGGGTGTGGCCAGTAACTATAAGTGTAATTGTTATGGGGTGTGTGGGAATGGGGGTAGGGTAGGCGAGGGAAGGGTAGCACAGTCTAAGGAATCAACAGCAGTAGTCTAAGAAAGCTATCAGTGGGAATAGTAGGGGAATGCAATAGAAGAGAGATCTAAGCTTTAGTGTTTACTGGGTTACTGTTACAGTAATGGTCAGCTTGGGTTTTGTAGCACAAATCTATGGGAGGGATGTTAAGAGACCAAGCTAGGAGTTAGGCTACAGAGGTGGGTATAGAGAGACTGGTAGGGAGAGGAGTGGTAGGGACTGGAGAGTCTAGTTGGGAACTGTGTGAGTGAAGGAAGGGTGATTCAAGCTATGGCTAGGGATCAGTGGAGGTTTGAGGGTTAGTTATTAATGAAGATGGGTGAGCAAGGGAGGAGGTAGCCAAGAGGAAGGATAGGTGTCTACAGTAGAGCTGTTTAAAGGCTGAGGTATGAGGGTTAGAGGGAAGGAGATGGGTTTAATGGCCAGAGAGAGCCCACATAATGGGGGACACAGTGATGTTGTTGACGCTGACCAGGAGCAATACTTTAACAAGGCTCACAGAAGGCAAAAACAGGACAGGATAACTTATGCTTGTTATATCACATACATTGTTCAGGGACTGCACTTCTGCTGGAGATGATGTCTTCTGGTGAAGCAGCACACCTAAAGGGTGTGTGAGACCTTCAGCATTTGCAGGGGTTATTAGAAGTCTGATTCAAGAGGCAGGGATATTGTTCAAGGACTGCACTTTTGCTGGAGATGATGTCTTCTGCTGAAGCAGCACACCTAAAGGGTGTGTGAGACCTTCAGCTTTTGTAGGGGTTATTAGAAGTCTGATTCAAGAGACAGGGACGTTGTTCAGGGACTGCACTTTTGCTGGTGATGATGTCTTCTGATGAAGCAGCACACCTAAAGGGTGTGTGAGACCTTCAGCTTTTGCAGGGGTTATTAGAAGTCTGATTCAAGAGGCAGGGATGTTGTTCAGGGACTGCTTTGTTGCTTGAGATGATGTCTTCTGGTGAAGTAGCACACCTAAAGGGTGTGTGAGACCTTCAGCTTTTGCAAGGGTTATTAGAAGTCTGATTCAAGAGGCAGGGACATTGTTCATGGACTGCACTTTTGCTGGAGATGATGTCTTCTGGTGAAGCAGCACACCTAAAGGGTGTGTGAGACCTTCAGCTTTTGCAGGAGTTATTAGACGTCTGATTCAAGAGGCAGGGACATTGTTCAGGGACTGCACGTTTGCTGAAGATGATGTCTTCTGGTGAAGTAGCATACCTAAAGGTTGTGTGAGACCTTCAGCTTTTGCAGGGGTTATTAGAAGCTGATTCAAGATTCAGGGACGTTGTTCAGGGACATCACATTTGCTGGAGATGATGTCTTCTGGTGAAGTAGCACACCTAAAGGGTGTGTGAGACCTTCAGCTTTTGCAGAGGTTATTAGAAGTCTGATTCAAGAGGCAGGGATGTTGTTCAGGGTCTGCACTTTTGCTGGAGATGATGTCTTCTGGTGAAGCAGCACACCTAAAGGGAATGTGAGACCTTCAGCTTTTGCAGGGGTTATTAGAAGTCTGATTCAAGAGGCAGGGATGTTGTTCAGGGACTGCTTTGTTGCTGGAGATGATGTCTTCTGGTGAAGCAGCACACCTAAAGGGTGTGTGAGACCTTCAGCTTTTGCAGGGGTTATTAGAAGTCTGATTCAAGAGGCAGGGACATTGTTCAGGGACTGCACGTTTGCTGGAGATGATGTCTTCTGGTGAAGTAGCACACCTAAAGGGTGTGTGAAACCTTCAGCTTTTGCAGGGGTTATTAGAAGCTGATTCAAGAAGCAGGGACGTTGTTCAGGGACATCACTTTTGTCGGAGATGATGTCTTCTGGTGAAGTAGCACACCTAAAGGGTGTGTGAGACCTTCAGCTTTTGCAGGGGTTATTAGAAGTCTGATTCAAGAGGCAGGGATGTTGTTCAGGGTCTGCACTTTTGCTGGAGATGATGTCTTCTGGTGAAGCAGCACACCTAAAGGGTGTGTGAGACCTTCAGCTTTTGCAGGGGTTATTAGAAGTCTGATTCAAGAGGCAGGGACTTGGACCGCATGTAACACCACCATGTTGGGGTTGGGAGAGATGGAAAATATGGCTTCTTTATAAAAGTCACAGAAGCAATAGATGAGAGTAATTCCATGCACACAATTCATCTTAATTTACCTAAGATTGATGACCCAATCCCCATCTCTGACATTATTGATAAACTGATCAAACTCATTATAAATCCTTATGTAGCTTGATGGATTGTCATCTGGCTCACTGGAAGACACCACTCTGTTAGAGTTAATGGCATTATATCCTTCATGATACTGGTCTCCAGTGATATACTCCAAGCCACTGTTTTGCCCGAGCCTGACCAACCCAGCCCTTAGAGCCAGTCCTTATATCGAAGTTACAGGTCTGGCTTGCCGACTTCCCTTACCAACATTGTTCTAACATGTCAGAGGCAGTTCAACTTGGAGACCTGCTGCAGATATGGGTACAGCCCAGAGCGAGCTTTACACCCTCTACCTTGGATTTTCAAGGGCAGTCGAGATCTTACCTGACCTAAGGCTTTTGACACTGTCCCCAACTCTTACATTATTGATAAACTGGTCAAACTCAGTATAGATCCTTATGTAGCCCAATGGATTGTCAACTGGCTCACTGGAAGACACCACTCTATTAGAGTTAATGACGTTATATCCTTCAGGATACTTGTCTCCAGTGATATACCCCAAGTCACTGTTTTGGGACCATTTCTAATTGGCATCTACTTCTCTGATGTCAAATTTGACATCAAAGGTCTCTGGCTGATCATACAAGTCGGTATCTATTATCAGCTCCCCAGTGACACCCAGATCCTCCAAATGCGCCTGTCTTTAACAAATTTGTATCGTCAGAATCACAGTGTAAATCTGTACAGCAAAATTTAGGCATTTTATAGTTTGGGAAACAGAAACATTTACATACCTATCACATAACTGACATCACCTTCAGAATAGACACTGTCATTTGAAATCTAGGCATATTTATGGAGAGTGAACTCTCCTTTTACCAGCACATATCCACCGTCATTAGGAAATCTCATTCAGCTGTTTCTGAGGAGGTCATCAGTCCCTTTTACTCATCCTTCATAGGGTCCATGCGAGAACAGAATGCACCTTTCAGTATGCACCTGTTCAAACAGCTAATCCAAAAATTGGAAATAAACACGGTGATTCCTACCAAACAAATCTAGGGTATGAGCTCCATGTGTTACTCAGAGCATCTAAAAGTCATATATATTTTTTTTCTGTCTCCTATAGACTCCTGTGGGGTAATCTGTGCCTGGCCTACAAAATCCTGCTTGCTCTATTGCACATCAACTAGACTGGTAGCATCACATATACTGAATCAAGGGACCTAAATCTGTACTGCAACATAAATAGGACATGGCATGACAGATATCCCTCCCAAAAAGTTCTGTACCTCAAGTACAGACTTCCACTATCTATAAAACAAAGGACATCCATACCTTCAAGTCTAAGTTAGATGAATGGATGAGAAACCATACATTTACTTGGTCAGAGAAACCATTTGTGAGGAAGGAAGACACTTAACTTATATGCTAGATAATTCATCTCTCCTAGAATGTGAAAAGATTCTTTGTCCCTTGTGGACAAGGGGAGCAACTAGATGAGTGTACAAGTGGGACTGCAGTGGCTACACTTCAAAAGACTTAACTGGTATATTGTCCACCAGTCTATACACATATAAGAACAGTAGCAAAACAGCATGCATGGATTCGTAGCCAAGAAATTTCTCAATACATCCTGCAGGAACAACTTGAGCTAATAAGTATAGGAGAAAAGCTAAGCAATAACCTTAACTGGATAGTAATTTACCTTTGCAGAGGTTATTTTCTAGATCACAATAAAGTTATTTAAGACTTTGATTCTACTAACCCTCTCAAACTGTACACCAAGATCCCCAGCAGAGAAACCAGAAGCCTACTCTGGTGATTCCAAGCAAGAACACTGTTCCAAAAATAGTGTCCTCTGTGTTTCCATGGAGGCGGCATGCATCTTCATGGCATCCAGCTATAGCAAAAGATGGTGGTGGAGGCTGATGGCCCACTATGCTGAAACTTAATTTGATAACAGAAATGCACTGCTAAAAATAGGTGACTGACAATGGTTATTACATGAAATTCTCTTCCCCTCTGCCTGCCCATCTCTTTCCTTGCTCCCTTTTAAAAAGTACTAGCAAAGAAGGAGATGCTAATTATACACTTCATAAAAAAGAGCCTCCTAAGAGATCCTGCAAGATAGGCAAGGAATATGATATCTTTCCAGATTATTTATAATTCCAAAAAGGATTCTGGACTTATAGTCATCTTGGAGTAAGTGGAATAAACATGTTCATCCCAACAAAGTCCTTTCATATGGTCACCTTTCAGCTTTTCTTTCAAGTATTATTCAGAGGAGATTAGGTAAACTCATTTGGTTTGGATCCTCAGGACACTAACATAACCAAGAAACAATAAAGACATTTACTTCCCTTTCAAGTAGGAGCAGATAAGAACCTTAACCTTCAGTCTTACGATAACTCCCAAGATATTTAGAAAATGCACAGCTGTGGTACCCACTTTAAGAAACTTTATTGAGTAAAACTGTTTTCATGTCTAGATGATTGTCTGCTTATGGCCAACAGTGAAGGGAGTCTCTCCTGCTCAGAGGTGTTTAGCCTCAGGCAGTCCCATACATGGGGATCACAGTGAAGCATACAAACTTTAAAATAACTGCGATGCAGTTTCACAATCTCACAGGTTGTTCCCTAGACACAAAGACATGTTGGGTATTTTCAACACATGAAAGAGTTTCAGACATGCTTTCCATGTTTCCATCCTTCTGTAGCCAACACAGACTGTGGCCAGATTTCTCTTCAGGGCTCTGTGTCTAATGGCCACCTCGATCTTTGTTCTTCACATAAAGCTTCTCATAACAGTCCATCAGGGAACACAATGAGAGTCTATTGATCACACGATTCCAAGCTACTGGATGCTGCACTAACAATTTTGGACTCCTTTTCTCACAGGATTCCAAGCTACTGAATACTGCAATAAAAATGTAAGTCTTACAATTGACACTTGTAATGGTGATTCATTGTGAACAATGTTTTAGTAGATATGACCTTGTGAGATAAGATTGTCTCTAAACAGTATTCACTGTGGATGCCTTTGCCTAGGATGGGGCCATTTCTGAGCACACATGGCACAGGGAACTTAGACATATACAGAGGTGAAGCCCCATATCAGTATATTAGATATAACAGCATTCCTCTTGCCCCTCTAACCCACCAAAAATGGTTACCACAATGTCCCAGTCTATTCATTCAAACAACACAGCTGTCAAGTGGTATACTAACAAAATAACAGGACATATGTCCTACATCTAGGCAGTTACATACAGTCTATAGGCACTATAAATCTGAGATACAGTCTGGAAATCAGCAGGAAAGAAAAAAGTAAAATGGGTAAAGTGTGTTTGCTATAAGGGTAAAAAAGGAAGTTTTTTTTAATGTGGTGGTTGATTGTCCAATATATGACGAAATAAGGAAGAATGCTAGTCTGGTTAGAGTTAATTATGAAACAATAGCTCTGGTTAGAGTTAATTATGAAAAAAATAGCAACAAAATAAAATAACAAAATGGTCACATCACTTTTTAAATTCTGCCTGAATAAGTTCATCATTAGCCTCGGTGCAGTATTGAAGACTAAGACCAAAATTAACATGGCCAATGAGTATGTAATATTATCTATTACAAATGGAGCATGAAACTATTCATGTACATGCTAATTATTTCATTGTGGTGTTTTAAAAATATTGAAACAACAAACACTGATCAATATTATCAATTAACTAACATCAACAAGCAGAGAGAGATGCAGCCATATCCTTTATATAGGGAAACAACATGTAAGTAGGCCTCTCAGATCATCAGGTCTCTTTAGGTAGTACATATTTTGATGGGAGATGAATAACTAGCAGATAAGCTGAGCAGAAATATTGTCCTTTCCCAGAAATGGCTTCTCAGTCTTTGAAAAAAAAAAAAAACGTGCAAGTTGTGGGGGCCAGCAGTTTGCAAACTCTTTGACTCCCATCCCAGTTCAAAATGTCACAAATTTCCTCAATGTTTCTTCCCCAGAGGCAAGGGCACATTGATGCAACCTTGGCCAGAGAAACTCCTATATACCTTCCAGATCCTCACATTAATGGCAAAACTCCTTTGTAAGACCCTCAAGGCAATCGTAACAGTATGATTTGTAATGTTACATCAGTGTACCTATCTAGTGCCTCTGCTTTATTTTCCTTATCACAAGTGTCTCCTGTTTTGTTCATCTAGGAAGGCTTATCCAACTTTAACTGTAGCTTCATCTTTACTAAAATGCTTGGCAACTAAACATCATACACATAAGTGAAGTAATTAGCTAAAATAAAAAAATAAGCTAAATGAAAAATGTAGTAAAAATAATTAATTATTAAAAAAAGCAATGCAAAATAAAGTGTAAATGTATAGGCTTCAGCTATCAAACATCATCAAATAACAAGATGCAAACAATTGATTTAGGTAAAATAAATTGTCAAATGTTTAGGAATTGTAGATCAGGCATCAAAGAAGGGCACCAAAACCAATGTCCAAATCTCACCATTTTAGAGAGCTTCAATGCAAATTCAAAACAACTACAATGTGACAAATAAGTGCAGGCTGCCTGCAAAAGTATATAGCCATGAAATCAGTCATACAGAACTGAAATCATAGCTCTTCATTAGAGTTCTCCATTGAAATGTCTGCTTGTGAAGCAGATGAAACTATCAAGCTTAGCTAAACACACACACACACACACACACACACACACACACACACACACACACACACACACACACACACACACACACACACAGGTATGCAGGCACCTGAGCATGCGCACACATAGCAGGCACATGAGCATAGACACTAGTGCACACACGCACACACCTCAGCATACACACATATATGTGTGAATGCACAGACACACACAGATACAGGTGTTCAAAGTCAAAAGCACATCTTTTATGGAAACAGAGTATAACTTATTTTCAGAGGCAAACTGATTTGTACCTCATTCACTGGCTGAAAATAGATGAAAAAGTAAAAATTTAGAGAAGGCATTCCAACTAGTCCCTACAGCATACCCTGTTGAACAACAGAGAGCAAAGAATCCCCCTGAAAAACATTAGCAACTGAGAAAACTGTCAAGGCTGTAGTATGTGAAATATTGAAGCAGCAAAATAACATTACAGGATCAAAAGCAGTGGAAACAAAATAATTGATCAGTGGCACACAATAAAATCAGGCCATCAAAAGCTGAAAGATATAAGAAGATTAAAAACAATTAAAGAGTAATATAATTGGAAGCAAAGCAAATGGACCAGGCAGTCAGCTACGACTACCATTACCCTCTGAATTCCCAAGCCTTCATTCCCTCAAACTGACCTGTTTTTTAATCCAAGTTCCAAGGTCTTTGGAATTCTCACCATCATCGCCTCCTTGCAGGGGCCCTATAGAAAAAATATGCACAGATACATGAATTTTTTATTTGAACTTCAGGTAGAAAGCTTCTCCTTTGTCTTCCCTCACTGCACTTATTCTGCAATACGTTTCTGAAACATTTTCTGTAATATCTTTCTGAGTGTTTTGATTCTGGCTTTAAGCAGTCTCTGAATATTGCTCACCTAGCAGCAATTTCAGATTTCCACAATAGTCAAGTTTCCAAACCCTTAGTTGCACTCAAAAGTCTGCAAGGCCTTTCTGAGGAGTACCTTTTTTCTCAAACCACTTGCCAGAGATTATTTTCTACCTTGAACTGTGTATTTCATGCTGGAAAATAACCCTTCCTTGCTTTGAGCTCATTGCCTTTGCAAAACAAAAGTTTCTATCTTGGAAAACTATTTTTTGTGGCAGTAACGTGTGCCAGATGGATAACCAAGCTTCAGACTCCTTCACTGTCTTCCTCTAGCTTGTTTTTCCTCAACAGTGGTATTTCCTTGTGTACTTAGCAATGCTTCATACTGGGAGGAGATACGAAGACAAACTAAAAAAAAAATCTATTTAGTTGCCATTTTTCCAAAGTTACTTTAATCCAGGAGATAACTTTTGCATACCACGGCTGTACAAAGAACTCAAGTACTGTATCATGAAGACAGAGCCAAGAGTCTTAAAAAAAGATGATCATATGTTAATTAAAGGCAAGGAAAGAAAGTCACTAGACATTACATGTCTGAATGGCTTTCAAACCATATTGCTTTTCTGATATGCCAGGTATGCTAAATCTTTACAAAGATACTCCAGAGTACAATCCATTGCTTCCATAGCTGACACATTTGTAGCCACCAGCTAGTTGTTTTTATAAACCTTTGCAAAACATTATAATCAGCCTGTGGCCTTTGGGTCGAGGTCTTCCTTTGGGGCAACAGTCATTAAGGACGTATTTTTATAGTCCATTTCTATGGCATAGAGGGATGACCCCTTGACTACTTCCCAGAGAACAAGATTTTGATTAGCAGTTCAGTCACTAAAAGCACCAGGGGGAATGATGGGGAAAAAAACAGTCTTTGCTGACTTGTCCATCACTAAATGGCTGTGGACGTGATACCATTACACACTTGCACTGGCTAGAGAAAGTAATTATTTGCAGGCATGCTTTCTACAGCAGACATCATATAGTGAATCTCAAAAGAGTGGCCTCAGAGAGAGGAGAACTCCAGAAGGGAGTAGTAGGCAGCTGCATCAGACATGGAAGCTGCCCCACTCACTACTTCCCGATTTTCCTTATGAGGGAATGAATGGGCTGAGTAGGTAGTCCAAGAAGGAGTAAATAGGTCATACGATTCACCCCATGCCAGGAACGTCTCTCCCTTGCCTCTAAAGGAAGTAATGAGCCAGTTAGGTAAAGGTAGCGGAGCCACCAGGTAGGTCCTACAGAGGTCCCAAAAATATGAAAATATATAATCTCAGAAGACAACCACTCAAGAGGACTGAGCTGGGATTCTGTCCTGTACACTCCTGCTTACAGATTTCTTAGATACTAGGTACAAAAATTATGAGTACTTACCAAAGCATTTATTTGTGAGAAGAGCTATAGAAGAAGAATCCCAATAATATCCTTCCTTCCTCCTGTCTTTTAATTTTTCTCTGAATCTCTCTTTTTCACTTTCTCCAGAATCAGAGTGCAGTACATGTGTACTGCAGAAGGGGGTAAGGGGGCAGTGTCAGCAATCTGCAAAAGTTTTGTGTACTGAGTGGTCCTAACACTGTTGGCCTCAGTCCTATATATTCTACAACAGAAGTCTTACAGATCAGTATCACAATGAATACTCACAACATTTGTTTCCATATATTCACAGTTTTATTACAAGTGATGTTTGGTCTCTGACATTAGCAATTCACATCAGATTTATTTTCAGGTTTTGCACATGTATATTGCTCACCAAATTATTTGTTATATTCTGCAAAGTCCATGGATACACTGTAGGCAGCAGTTATGTAAAAATGCCTTTAATTTTGTACATCCATCACAAATAACGAAAAGCGCAGTTCACTTGGCTTTGAAAGCAAACAAAAACAGTGCACTCAGGGTTTTGTCCTGCACAAAACACAAACATTTTAGTCCTTACAGCAATGGACTGCACTACACTGCACTTAAACATCAAAGTCCAAGACTGTGGAATTCTCTTAGGCTCAGATTCCAGCTCCGAGTTGTGTATAATTCCACCACTGATGGGGCAGCTATACTCCATGATTCCGAGGGCTTTGTTTTTCCTCCACTTTGAGAACTAACTGCTTGTTGCCTGCTTGCAGGCTTTCTCCATATATGCTACAATAATTGTTAGTTAGCTAATACAAGTAAATTCCTAGCTAACACTACGGGAAATTCTCATTCACATATACAATTTGTCAAACCAAATTACCCCATTCCAGCACAAAACCATGGGTTTTGGACATTATTTGATGGGTTGTAGGACCTAGACAATTCATCAGAATTTCCATTTGTTTTTCCAGGTGTTGTTGAGACTGTTCCACAGTTCATAGATTATATTAATTCAACAACTACACTTATGTTTTTTACTTACACTGTTGAAACTGATCATTTTAATAATTTAGACATTCATCTTTATAAAAACAAGGATCACAAACAGTATGAATCACCCATTTATAAAAAACTTACATACTGGAATAGTTTCCTGCACTTTGAGGGTAACCACCCTTTCTGGCAAAAAAAGAACTTGGTAAAGGGCTATATAATAAGACTATCCAAGGTGATTACTGATGATGAACATTCGTGTAAAGAGTGTATTATTTTAAAGAACAAGTTGAAGGATAGAAAATATCCCCAATATCGCTTAGAAGGACAAGAAACTTTAGTTTTAAAGGATAAAGCTACTTTATACGCTCCCTAACTAAGATGCTCAGATAATATTACAATTATGATGGAGGTTAGGGTTAATAGACACACTAGTTATATTTTTACGTTTGACCACTACTCCCTTTTTATAAGATATATTATAGAAAATCACTGCAATGGAGTGTTTGGTGCATTTGAGCTGACTGACAAGTTGGGGGAAGTACCCAAGATAATATATAGAAGGGGGAGAAATATGAAGAATATATTTGAAAAAAATAAGAACTTGGAAAACACCAGCACTCGGAATGGAAGAATGAGGAAGTGCGGTGCCTGCAAGGAATGTAGGTACATTTATGAGATGAACAATATGCTTATAGGACATTACAATAAGGTTCTTCCAGTGTTAGGAAATTTGGATTGCAATACTAAGGGGGTGGTTTACATTAACTTTTTGTTTGTCATGCACCACCTTCTATTTAGGTAAGATGGAAAATCAGATTAGATAAAGGATATATCAACATGTATACACCATAAAGAAAAACGACAGTTGCAATGCCCTGTTTAGACATTCCATTAAGTGTAACGATTTTAAGAAGTTTATATTTTGTATTTTAGAAAAGGTGGTGAGGAATGAGAAGGGAGGGGAACTGGTCTTTCTTCTTGGAGTATAGGGAAACATATTGGCCAATATTGTTGAATGCCAAGCAAACCCCAGGAATTAATGATAAAAATTTCTATTAGCAATTTATTAGTACTGAAAGCCGATAAAGTCTGAATAATTTTTTCTTCTCCTGTTTTAGCTCTTCTTTTTTATTTTTTTCCTTTAGTAATTGTCTTAAGTAAGTGTACGGTCAGCCAGTTCCACATTATTATTAGCTTGATATATGTATTTTGAAATATTGTGAATATTTTAATCTTTGGTATTTTTTTATAAAAGAACGTGTGTTTTTAAATATATTAGTCTGTTATTAATAAAGTGATGTGATTGGGCCACCCGGATTATAAAAGGGTGAACCTTTGAATGTGATTTTACCTGATTAAGTTCCATTGAAATTATTAAAAGGAATTAGTATCTGCGGTGGTGGTGCTGAGTAGCGTTGTCGCCTCACAGAAAGACGTTGTCCTGTTCCATTCTCAGCTAAAGCGTCTTCTGTGGGGAGACATGTGTGAATGGGCGTACCTTCATTGAAGGTTGTGCGTCAGGCCTGGCAAGTCGGTACGTAAAAATCTACTGTCAATCATTAGCGGACCGGAGTTCCGCTGTGGCGACCCCTAACTGGGAAAAGCCAAAAGATACAACAACAACAACATCTATCATGTTAGTGTCTATAGTGTGCTTCTTTCAGTAGAAATTTGGTGTGTTTTTATTTTATCTTTTAGTGTTTTGTTTTTCCATAGAGGGCTCTAACAATAACACCTGATCTACTGTGTTAAATTATTTAAGCTTGGCATTTTTATTATAATAATGTTATTGCTTTCTGAATGTGCCCCTTTATTATTTGCAGTTTTAATCTATCCTGTAAACTAACATAGTGTTCTATCATACATTTGAATTATGTCTTTGTCTTCTTCTCAGGTTCCCTTAGCAATGTCAGGCAGTCCTTTATAATGCTCTCTATACATAAGCTGAAATGGGTAAACCCTTTTGAAGCATGTGAAACTTTTCTTACAGTAAATAGCAAGTAGGGTAACAACTGGTCTCAGGTCTTGCCATCTGTGTCAATAACTTTCCTTAGCATGGACTTCGGTATTTTATTAAATCTTACTAATCTTTCAGTGTTTGGATGGCAGGCTGACATCGTCAGTTGTTTGACTTTAAGGAACTGACATAACTGATGCAGTAAACTTGGCATAAAAGAAGTGCCGTAGTCTGGATGTGTCTCTTTAGGGATACTATCACTAGAAAATAACAGTACCAGTTCACTGGCAGTGGCCTTAGCATTAGCTTTCTGCAGCTTTCCTGTAACGGCACTACTTCTGGAATCTTTGCAGCATAGTTCAGCATTACTAGTATTACTGATACCCACTGATAAATGTTACTAGTGGTTCCACAATGTCCGTAGCAATATGTTCAAACAGCACCTCTGTGATAGGCATTTAGATCAAGATGGGATGTAGTTTTCTAGCATTTTGGACAAGGTCAGAAAATTCTCTTTTTCTTTCTCTTTCTCTTCCATTATGGCTGGCTAGTAAACCTTAGATAGCACTCTTCATTAGTTTTGTACCTCCTTATGTGAACGCCTAACAAGTGACTATGGGCTAGCTTCATTATTAATCTCCTAAAAGGTTCTGACAGTAGCAAATGATGTAGAACTTTCCTTTCTTTACCTACTCTATATAAGAGGTTATCTTTATTTCAAATTAAGGGTAAGAAGTAATGGAAACATCTTCTTGACTGCCACAAACAGCTGTGGTTATAATCTCTGTTGCCCCACTTAAAGTATCATCTTGTAGTTGTGCTTCTTTACAGTCATGTGGCTTATCGTAAGTACAAGCTTATTGAGCGTTCTCTTTTCTTTTAGGTCATGCTCTCTCTTCTCTGTATTACTGTGACACTACCCTCTCACTTTATTCTGAGGGTCCTCATGTAGATGTCCTTCTGCTTTTGTTTGTTTTTTTGTTTTTTTGTTTTTTTTGCTAATGATTCTTATAAGTCTGTGTGTATACTCCTGTCTTGTATTGATTTTTATTTCAGCGTTTCTCATCTGTTGTTTTTCTTCACACATTTTCAGTTTCTGTTGCTCTATTTCTATGGCATATTTCAGAAAACAGACAGGATTATTTTTATTGTCTATCCACAGCTTATTTATGTCCCCTTTTGTAGCTTCTCTGCTAACTGCTTTCTCATGATGTTGATTGTGGACCACTATACGATTGTCCTGGATCTAGAGACAAATATCCTAAAGACTGGAGTTAAATGGGCACTAAAAAGCCTAACTAGCAGCAATGCTGCAGGAAATGATGGAATTCCTGCTGAATTCTTTAAAATCCTGCAAAATGATGCTGTTACAGTGCTGCATAGAATTTACCAGCAGATTTAGAAATGTGACAGTGGCAGTTGGATTGGAAAAGATCAGATTACATTCTAATCCCAAAAAGGGCAAAGCTGAAGAATGCCCACATTATCAAACATCAGCACTTTTTCACAAAGGCCGCGGTGGTGCAGCGGTTAGCATTGTCGCCTCACAGCAAGAGGTTCTCCCATTCGATTCTTGGCTGGAGTGCCTTCTGTATGGATTCTGCATGTCCTCCCCATGGTCGAGTGACGTATAAAGACATGCAGGTAGGTGCGTGCGTGCATGGGTGTGCCTTCTTTGAAGGTCCAGTGTCAGGCTGGCAACTCAGCACCATATAAATCCACTGCCAATCATTAGCGGACCGGAGTTCCCCTGTGGCGACCCCTAACTGAGAAAAGCCAAAAGAGAAGAGCACTTTTTTCACATGCTAGCAAGGTAATGCTCAAGATACTGAAAACTAGATTCCAGCAATATATGGACCAAGAATTGACAGATGTGTAAGCTGGTTTAGAAATGACAGGGACCCAAGAGATCAACTAGTCAATTCATCAACTGGATAACGGAGAAAGAAAGAGAGTTCCAGAAAAAAATACTCTTCTGCTTTACTGACTACTCTAAAGCCTTTGTCTGGGTCAACCACAACATACAGTGGCAAGTTCTTAGAGAAATGGAGATACAGCATCACATTATTTGCATTCTGAGGAATCTGCCTGGCAGCTAGCACAGAAGACTAAATCTGTGATTTGCTAATGAGCTGCTTTCTGTGCCAAGAGCACAGGGTTTGTATCTTTTTGCCTTCATTTGCCTAGTGTGTCACACTGAGCAAGTCATTTAACCAGACAGTCCTTTGCAGTAATTGAGAATTCGGAGTAGGATCTTTAATGGACTCCTGGACTGTATGGCTAGTAACTGTCTATGAATCTAAAAACAGGAAGCAACCATTAGAACTAAATATGGAACAACTGACTAGATCTGAACTGGAAAGTAGGATGATGAGGCTGAATTTTGTCACTCTATTTATTCAATTTATATGCTGAATATATAATGCAAAATGATGAATCAGATGCTGAAAACACAATTGCTGGGAGTAATATTAACAGCCTTAGGTATGCAGATGCTACCTATCTGGTACCTGAAAGAGAGGAACAGTTGAATTAATGAAGGTGAAAGCAGAAAGTCCAAAAGTTGACTTGTTGCTCAACATAAAAGAAATGTCATCTAGTCCTATCAGTAATTTGGAAATAGATAGGGAAGAAGTAAAGATAGTGAAATATTTAATTTTCCTGGGATTAAAGATCTTTACTGATGGTGACTGCATCCATGAAATTAAAAGGCACTTGCTTTTTTGAAAGGAGAGCTGTGACTAATCTGGATAAGATTTTAAAGAGCAAAGATATCACATTGTCTACAAAGGTCCGTGGCCTTGAGAGTTGGACTATATGTAAGGCTGTGCTCTGGAAAACTGATACTTTTGAACTGTGGTACTGAAGAAAACTTTTGAGAATTCTATGGACTGCAGTAAGATCAAATCAGTTAGTAGTTATCCGTTATCGGGGCAACACAGTTGTAAAGCAGCGGGTAGTGGTTAAAATCATTTTACGGGTGCTGGAGTAGCTAGTGAAAGCTGGTGTGAAAAGTTATTCTCCTTCAGAACTGTACAGATTATCCTATAATGCTCAGAATTTTACCTCGTGTTTGGTTTGTTAGTCATGTTGTGATTTCTCTGGCAGATGCTTCTCAGAAACCTTGCAGAGGTGTTAGCCCTGAAGCACTTTCTTTTCCAAATCTTGAAACAGCTGTTGTGTTTGAAGCGTTTCTTTTTTTTTTAAAGCAGCAGCTCCTGCTTTGAAAGGATCGCTGTCACAAAGTTAATACCTTTTATGAAGTAACGGCAATGTTTTGACTTAAACATTATATGTCATAATGTAATAGATAAATGTCATGTATGTAATAGATAGATAACAAAAGAAATTGACATCGCGTGAGAACTGCCTGCATAGTAAAAGCAACATAGCAGACAGCTATGTAAATGTTTAGAACTGAAGCCCGACTTTTATTAAATACGTAGCTCAGAACAAATGAATGAAAACACAGTAAGTGACACTTACGCAGGAGGCATAAAACTTGAAATTTCCTGAGGGTTATTTTATGTATTGCATTCTGTACTGTCATCCCTATGAATTAATTTGTAGGCAATGACTTCTCAGAATGTTTTGAATTCTGGCCCCTGAAACGTCTGTCAGTATTTCAGTGATTTCAATCTTTCATCGCTTGACAATGGTTTGCCATAAAACCACAACATTATGAATAAAAGGACTAAAACTATGAGGAAAAATTCAGGACATTTGGCGAAGATCTGTACAGTGCAGAGAGATTGCAGCTGCAGCCTGTTCAACAGCGTTTGTGTTCAGAGTGCTGTGGCAGTGGTAGGCCATAGTTTTCAACCTTCCATCTGCAAAATGTGTTATAAAAGGAATATGAAATGCCCCCTCCACCAAATGTAGAATAAATGGCCGGAATGTAGGAAAACTTAACTAACAACTTCAATTAAGAAGCTCGGACATATGGGAATACCTGTTTATACTACATACTTCTCATTGCAAATGTTGCCCCGATAACAGAAACTAGTCATACTATTCACTGGAAAGCCTCATAGTAAAAATAAAACTCATATACTTTGGCCATAAAATGAGAAAACAGGTTTCACTAGAGAAAGCGCTGATGCTGTGAAAGATGGAAAGTAGAAGAAGAAGAAGAAAGAGAAGGCAGAGGTTAAGATGTACAGAGAGCATTACTGAAGCAATAAATATGAATTTTTAAGGACTATAAGAAACATTTGTGATCCATGAAGTTACAAAGATTCTGACTTGACTAAATGAATAAACATCAAGTTCTTGTCACACTCCATAGATGTAGCTTCATACGTAGCATGCATTTCAGGCTGCACATTTTTACTCCTGCCATTCTGTTTAGTATTCATATCACAGACGTCAGTAATGTAACCCTCCCCCCATATTTAAAACAAATTAACACATCACTTTCTGTTTTTTGTTTTACAGAAAATGGCACATTATTGCTGCAATGTTTGGCTTAGAGGTGGATAATTCACTTTTAAACATTGTCTTATTAGTTAATAATTGTACTAAAGTTACTATTTTATTAGAGTTGTTGAGATCTATTTGCAATACCCATTTTCTTACATTAATAGGCAAAGCTTCTTCTAAACTTGTCTACTGTTAAAGTTCTAATATTTTGAAGGCACTGTTGTTATTGTGTTCTAGTCGTAACTATAAATACATTTTAAGTCATGCATATATGCTAGTATTAATCTGCCAGCATTAAGAGTCCATTTATGACTTTATATGGCTTCTGCTTCAGAGATTATACCAGCACAGGCTACAATAGGATCATAGGATCATAGGATCATAGGAGGTTACTAGGCTAATGGCCCTAGGGCCCTTACAAGCCTAGCCAAGTTGAACCCTTGTTCCCTATAGGGCCTAGAGATATGGTCATTGATTACAAACTGATCTAAATCAGCAACAAGTGTCCCTATCCAAGAGGAACACAGGTGAAACCCCTGGGGTGAATTTGCAGTTTCCTATCCAATCATCCAAGTTAAGCTTAAATAGGGTCAATGAGGAGCTCTGTTTAACTTGAATTGGAAGTTTGTTCCAGAGGAGAGGTAACCTCTGTGAGTCATATCTGTCTCTCCAGCAAGTCTTGTTGTTGTCACAGGTTAAGTTAAGGTCCTTAGAGCGAATGAACCATGTACCATTTGACTTACAAATGTGCGGCATATCCATTAAGGCAGGATCAGAGGTTGCTCTGTATGCTAAGCACAGGTCGCCCCTGAGTAGTCTATACAATACAGAGTATAGTGACAGTGATTTCAGTCTGTCTGCATATAACATGTGCTAAAGACCCTGAATTTTCTTTGTGAGAAAACCTTGAGCTCTCTCCAGTTGCTGCAGGTGCCTGGTAAGGTACATACCAAAGGGAGCATTGTACTCTGTTAATGGCCTGATGAGGGAAGATTATAGGTGGGGTTTTATAACCACTTTTGTTTTAGAAGTTGTGCCCTTGCTTATGAGGTGAGCAGAGTAGAAGGCCTTCCTAACCACTGTGGCGACATGGTGATCAAAGGTAAGGTTGCAATCAACCTGTGTGCCCAAATTTCTCACCACTGATTTAGAACTTAAGGCATTGCTATTAATATGGTAATTTGCAGGGACATCGCCCTTGCCGAAGGGGATGATAATGCATTTTTCTGCACTGAGTTTAAATCCATGACTTTGGCATCAATCATTGGTTCATAGGTTCATAGGTTCATAGGTTTATACTAGGCTATCTGCCCTAAGGCATTTATAAGCCTAGCCCAAATTCTCCTTATATGAAAAAATACTGTGCCCATTAGTTTGTTGTGCCTCTGTCCAGCAGTGACACAGAGATGATTCCCAGGGTAAACCTACGATCTCCCATCCACAGGTCTAGATTTCTCTTGAACAGAGTCAGCGAGGTGCTCTGCCTCACATGGACCGGGATTTTATTCCACAGCATAGGGAGTCTCTGAGTGATAAATCTATCCCTCCAGCACATCCTATTTATATCCGTGCTAAGGTTTAAGTCGCTTGCTCTAGTGGTTTTGGTGGATTTGGATTTTGAGGTGGAGCATGTCCATTAATTCCGGGTTGGACATGGCCTTGTATGTCAGGCACATGTCACCTCTGAGCAGACGGTATGCGACTGAATAGAGCTGGAGTTTCTTCAATCTGGCAGCATATGACAGATTTTTATCCTTTTGGTGAGGAACTTTTGGGGTCTCTCCAATTGCTGCAGATGTCTGGTGAGATACATCCCGAATGGGGCATTGTACTCGATCATTGGTCTGATAAGTGAAGAGTACAGGGGAACAATGACCTCACTAGATCTGGATGTGAATCCCTTCATGATCAGGTGGGCAATGTAGAAGGTCTTTCGGCCACTGTCAACCTGGGTCCCCAGGTCCCTGATAGCCTCTTCTGTGCTTAGTGGATTGCCACCTATATGGTAGCTTCGGGTTACCTTGTTTTTCCCAAGGGTATGACTATACATTTTAACTTCAGGCCATGGCTCTGGCACCAGCTATCTGTTTCTGTGAGTCCCTTCTGAAGGATATCAAAGTCCTCCCATGCTGGCCTGTACTTCTGAGAAGTAGATGCCAAACAATAGGGGGCAAGGGAGGCCCTGTGGGACACCACTTGTAACCGGCTTGGGGAGTCTGACAGCGCCAGCAACTCTAACCCTGTGGGTTCTGTCCTTAAGCCAGTTTGCAACCCATCTTGTGACATATGGGTTTACATTTAAGCTGGTAAGTTTTTCTACAATACCCGAGTGGGGTATTGTGTCAAAAGCCTTTTGAGTAAGCCCTTCTTGTAGAATGTTGACATCATTAGGGGACTCAATGACTGCACTCCATTTACAGTCATCAGCAAACTCACAGACCTTTTGTTTTTGCCTGTACTTCCGAGAAGTAGATTCCAAACAATAGGGGTGCTAGCACCAATCCTTATGGAGGTGGAATCCCCTGTTTTGACTGGATGTGTTCTGTCAGCGAGTCAGCAACCTACCTGGCAATATATGGGTTGATCCCCAGCTGGGTGAATTTTTCAATGATGCCAGAGTGGGGAATTATGTCAAAGGCCATGGCTAAGCCTAGGTAGGCAGTATGCACAGATTTGCCCTCACCCAGTTTGCTTGGCTTACCATAGTCCATTTCAGCAGTCCTTTCTATGACTTTATACATGTTAAACCCTCTCCTGGGATGACAGGACTTTTGCCTATCTTGCAAAGTCCAAGTCTTCTAGTGTGCCATCATGCTTAAGGGTCACAAAATATGATTCTGGATCATTATTCTTGCTAAATGTTTTCAAGGGAGACACATTTTTGGGGTTAGTGGCTTCTAAAATGAATTAAAACAGAGGCAACAATTATAAAAAAAAAACACATATTTAATTTTGTACACCTATAGGGAGAATAAGAAACATCAGCTCACTTGGCTTTCAGCATGATTTAAAACAGTACCTTCAAAATTTTCTCTAACACTTTCCAGCAACGGCCTGCAGCTAAAATCAAACTCCAGTGCTACAGGCTTTATCAGGCCCAAATTCTAGGTAACTCCACCAGGTACAACTCCACACCAGGCCCCAAATGGGCTAATGTACTCCACATCTCCAGTGTCTTCAGGCATCCTCTTTGCTGATCCTCCATTGAAAAACTAATTCCCGTTGTCTGCTTGCAGGCTTCCTCCATATGTATTCCAATAATTGTCAATTAGTATATCATTAGATAGCTAATACAGGCAGATTCCTGAATAATACTGTGGAAGCTTCTCATACACAAGGCACATTTAAAGGCAGATACACATTTTGTTAAATCAAAGTATTGCAATTCACATTTGTTTTAAACAGTTCTTACTTCCCCTTTCTCCTCTGTCAAGTGTTTAGGTAACTTTTATGTTCTTCATCATCATCAGCCCCCTTTTTCTAATTTTTTCTACATGGGGTTGGGGTTTCGTGTTAACTGTCACTAGCTCTCTCGATTCAGTGCCACACTCCTGCCTTCTTCAACACTCATGCCTGGCTGTTGCAGATCTTCTTTCACACAATCCATCCACCTCTTTGCTGGACATCCTCACTTCCTCTTACCTTCTTCCTGTCTGTCCCAAATCTTCCTCACCAGGTTGCCTTCTGCTCTTCTACACATGTCCAAACCAACATAATCTGTTTTCTTTGATCTTTTCTGCAGTTGGAGCTACTTTGGCTTCTGCTCTTTTGTCTTCATTTCTTCATCTGTCTCACAGTGTGCATCCTACCACCATTCTCAGGCACTTCATTTCCAGCACCTCTAGCTTCTTCAATTGGTCCCACAGTGTGCATCCTACCACCATTCTCAGGCACTTCATTTCCATCACCTCTAGCTTCTTCAACTGTTCTGCCTTTACTGCCCAGGTTTCTGTATCATACAGTAGTACTGGTTGCACCACTGTCTTGTACACCTTACTTTTCAGCTTCTTTGGCATTCTTCTGTCATAGAATACACCTGACACTCCATGCCAGTTGGCTGCAGTCCCTCTGATTCTAGCTTTGACCTCTTCATTCAGACTTCCCTTCTTCTCAACCACCCCTCCCAGATACTTGAAGCTGCTTACCTGTTCCACTATCTTTCCTCCTATCTCTATTCTCAGCTTCTTCTGATTTCCCTAGTTTGCTGCCATTACCAATGTCTTATCTGTGCTTAGTTTCATCCCATGTGCCTTCAGCTTTGCATTCCATTCTCCTATCCTTTGCTGAAGTTCTGGCTCAGAGTCTGCCTGTAATGCCACATCGTCTGCATATAGCAACTTTGTTGATCTGTTCCCTCCAACCTGTTTGCTAATGTAGTCCATCACCAGTATGAATAGCAGTGGGCTCAGAGGTGAATCCTGGTGTACACCCACTCCCACTGGGAACCCCTCTGTGTGGCCAAACACTGTTTGTACTTGAGACATCAGGTTCTTGTAAATAGCCTGCACTAATTCTACCAATGTTTCTGGAATTTCAAACCACCGCAATACTGCCCAGATCAGCTTTCTTAGGACCATTTATGTATCATAAGAAATGATAGTTTAGAACATGCTTGGGGCATAAATAAACGAAGTCCTGGCTGAACTTTATATGACTCAAGTTTAAATAGTGACTTGGGTCACTGGAATGGCTATGCTGGGTGGAAGGAAATGAACCACAAGTACCAGCTCACCCCTCCAAGGAGTATGGAAAAGGCAAGACATGTTGTACTACTGGCCCCAGCCAACAAACTGGGATATTGCAGGCTACAGCTTGGATTAGGTGGTGGTTATGCACAGCATATAACCAGGCATCCCAGCTCCTCATAGGAGGCATCCAATGTGTAAGCACTGGCTACTAAGTGGATGGATTAGGCTAGACAGGGGACCATTGCACAACTATGACAAGCTAGCCTGCACCCTTGCTTCAACTCTCACCTCTCAGTAGAACTAGTGAAATGATAAGACTGTCACCCTAGCTGATGAATGAATGGGTCATAGGGCTCACATTCCAGCTGCGAAATGAATGGGTGTGGCTCTTGCTTCTAATGTGAGGAATGAATGGGTAAAATAGGCTTAGAAAGGGAAGCTACTGGGCAAGTTAAATGAGGTAAAAATGTTCGGTTCAGAACTACTTCTGTATATTATTGATTGCAGTAGACATGGTAAGCATCAGGCAGGCCGAAGATGCTTCTGTGGGTACAACTTTGGTCTCTTGAATTTCTGTTGTACTAGCTGTAATTACAGTGATTACTATAAATAGTGTGCTATTCATTATTATTATTATTTTTTATTCAAGATTGCATCAGATGTAATATGGCAGAGCTGAGAACATTCTGGTAGTTGTTACACTGTTTTTAATTTTGAGGAATAGCAGTTTTATTGATTTATAGACTATGATAATAATAAAATCTAAAACACTGAATGCCATTGCTATTCATTATTATTATTATTTTTTATTCAAGATTGCATCAGATGTAATATGGCAGAGCTGAGAACATTCTGGTAGTTGTTACACTGTTTTTAATTTTGAGGAATAGCAGTTTTATTGATTTATAGACTATGATAATAATAAAATCTAAAACACTGAATTACTTTTTGAGATATACAACCAACTCAGAGTCATATCTCTCAACCTTTTAGAATAAGAAATCTGGACAAAGCCATAAATAAGGAGGGGACAAAGGCTCAATAATAGGGACAAATTTTAGATAGTGCTCTTACAAACGTAGAACATTGATAGTATAACAGGCTTTAAATTACCCTGAATTTTCTGAAGGGTATGAACTTTGAAACTCAAGTATTTGCCATTATTTTTTACTTCAATCTTTAACGATTTGCCAGAAAACCACAATTTTATGAAAAACAGACCAAAAATATGAGGCAAAAATCTGTACAGTTGAGAGGTACTCAGTCAGCATGCATTTTTTTTAATTTTGAACAACAGTTTTATTGATTTGTATGATATGTTAATACTAATATCTAAAACACTAAATTACTTTTTGAAATACACAACTCAAAGTGTATTTTTTTAAATTTGCTAAATTTCCTCAGTATCATTGTAGGTCATGACTATGTTGGTCTAGAGCTGTGATTGCTCTGAAAAACTCCAAAGATTCTCGCTAGAATGTTTTGCAATTTTCTTCCAGCCAGTTTTTGATATTTGGGCTACTGAACTTTGAAAGTCACTTGTAAGCTTTAAAGCTTTTCATATATGCTATTGTCAACAGACTTTATTACTTTGGAATTCAGCTACAAAATGTTTCTTTTACTTCCTGCTATATCTGTGAGGTATGGATCTGCTGCCTTTGTTAATTATTTACATGTGCACCATTCTCTGGCTTCTTAGTAATACTGACTGAGCTAACAAGGGACTGCTGCAGAGTTTTTGATAATTTTTGCAAGTTGTTTTGGTCATTGCAAGAAAAATGATTATTATTTCCTGGCAGAGTTTATGAAGTGACTTGTTTTGCTTTTCTTCAGTGAACAACGTAGTTATTGCAACTTTAAAGACTGCACTGTTCAATCTATATAGTGCCCTGCCTCATGCTTCTGTTGTGCTGTAAAATTTTTATTGACTGTCTTCCCACCTGTGGTTAGCATTTTTGGAATTCTTTCTGACGTGATGATTTGGTTATGGGGGAGGGGGTTGTTTATAACTATGATGATCCTTTTTCTCTGGATGCCATGTCAGTACTGTTTGGCATATACCTGCCATTATCCTTTGTTAACATCTTTTAACAAGAATGTCTTAATAACTCTTCCTCCTGAGTTAAGCCTATTTAATTTTAGGCCACCTGGTTGAGCTAGAGTAAGCATTTTCTTGTGTTTGCTGGAGTTTATTAGAGAGGTTTACTTCAAATCCTTATTTTGTGAAAACTTTAGGAAATATGTAAAACTTGTTTTTGGGACTTTCTAGGTTTCCTGTTTGCAGAATGTCAAGACGAGGGTCTTCCCTTAATGTTCTCAGATCATATATAGGTGTCAGAGTGAGATTTCTTGCTCAGTAATGTGCAGCCACTTAACATACAGATTGAACTAGTACATATTGATTGTACCGCCAGTTTACAGTTGTTGGTCGATCATGTTTTGATACAATGTTACAAGGTACTTGATATCACAAAAATCAGAACCTCAGCTGAGACAGTCTACAGGTTCATATTCACTGATACCCAAATAACATGCCCTGATACCAAGTATCTAAATATTTTTTTTTAACAATTTAAATTTGTTGACATCCTTACCAGTTGTTGGTAATAAGTTCCATTGTCATCCTGCTCTAATCAGAAAACTATTTTCTTCACATTAGTGTGAGATTTTGCATGAGGCAAGTGTCTTATCTGTAAAATACTTGTACATTATGATCAATTTACCTGTCATGAATATATAACCGAATGAGTGAAGTTTTCTAACATGTTTTTTTATGTGCTTATTTGGGGGGAATTGAAAAGGGTTTACAGTGTTTTGCAATGACTTAATTAGTTTTCTATTTACTTTGTGGTATATAAAAGAAGTTGTAATGAATGTTAATTGCATCTGATGAAGTCTTTACATTGAGGAAGACAAAAACACGGTGATTACTGTTAAGCATTTATGGTTCATAGTTTTTAATAAACTGAGTGGTTACTTTAACTTATGTCCACCATGGTGAAATCCTTCTTGGTGCAGTTACATTTGGAATGATTGGTTTTTGACTGGCACTGCTCCTTCGGTTTTTCGTGAAGTTTTAACTTCCCCAGTTTTTTCTTATAACTCAGATGTTTCATGGCCTCAGTTTGTCTTGTGCTTCTTGTATTCTTTCCAACTTTTTTATATTTAATGGATTGTAGTGACTTGGGGCACCACAGCATTAAGTTAGGGTCTTAACAGAGTCTTAGATAGTGGCACCATAACTTCCTGTTGCCTACAGATATTTGTGCACAGCTTGACCCTTAGGATTGCATAACATCTCCTGCTATTGTTTTATTAGCAGAAGCCTGAATTTTAGTGCAGTCTTCTACCTGGGGGATTCTTTTCAGTTTTGAAAGAATTCAGCTTGAACCCTATGTAACTGCACATTTCAGAATTCATTCATTTTCTGATTATACCTTAATCAAAAGCAGAATCACAGGGAAGCCAGAGCTTGCCTTAGTACTCAGTAGGTAGAAGGCACTGAAACTAATGTTGGATAGATGCCCGTCCATTATGGGATGCACACACCCAGTCATTCATATCTATGGATAGTTTGAAGGACCATCAATTTACCTGCAGCATGATTTGGGATGTGAGAGGAAACCAGAGCACCTGTCAATGTGACACACAGACAGAGAGAAGACATACAGACTCCAGACAGATGGCACTTCAGTTGAAAACCAAAGTCGAGACTATTTAGGGTTTAATAGTAATCCTGAAAACAAACACTGCCACGGCTGGAAATCACTTCTTCAAAGTTTTTATTCACATTTACAAACGATTGAGCACTTTCTTCCCTTCATTAAGGGATTTCATCAGAATCTACATTCATTCCCCATTTCCCCATTAAATACTTTATTCAATTAGTGATGTCACTCATTAAAAAATTGATAGGATGTATTTAAAGTGCAAGTACATATTAAAACCATCTTTAAAATCTTTTTGCTAAAAAACATGTTAAATGTAAAAAATGCAATTCTCATTTTTCATTTAATTATGTAAAACCATGTCATTTCATTTCATAAAGTCCACTTTTTTATTTAAGAAAGGCTTTATAGAAATAATTTCATTTAAGCCTGGGGTTAGACTTGCTTGTAATTTAATTTGCCATTTTGTTTCTCTTTCTTCTATATATGTTCTGTAGTCCCCACCCCTCGGATTTCTTAATACTTTCTCTAAAATAATAAAATTGAACTCTTTAAAATCTTGAGAATTACTAATATGTCTGTATAGGGCATATTAGTATTCTTAGTGCTTATCTGGTATGTGTGTTCATATATCCTGTCCCTCAGTTTTCTCTCAGTTTTACCTACATAAAAACTGGGACAGGATTTACACATAGCCAAATAAATGACTCCAGTAGTTTGACAATTCCCTTTCTCAGGTTTCACTACATTTTTTAAGTAATTATTAATTTTTATCTTTTCCTCTGTACATATATATTTACACTGTGAGCAGTTCCCACACTTTGTAGTCCCATGTCTGTTATTCATCTTTGTGGACATTTCAAAATTCTTTTTTAAATTTGGGCCTACTTTATATACAAAGTTAGGTTTACTTCCTCCTATATTCCAAAGTTTAGGGTTATTTCTCAGAATGGCCCAGTTTTTGTTAATAATTTTCTTTACCTCTTTTGCATTACCACCATATGGAACAATCATAGCTCTTTCATATTTTTTACTTACTGTATCTTTTGTACCTTTTCCTTCATATAAAGCATTGTTGTTCCCTAGTAGTGGCTTGTACTTCTTTCCCCATTCATTCCTAATGTACTCAACATATTCATTTACCACTTTAACTGGGTACCCCCTTTCTAGAAACATAAAAGCTACTTTCCTTAATTCCTCTTGTAGGTCTTCCTGTTTCGAAGTCATTCTTGCTACCCTAATTAATTGTCCTTTGACTATACTGTTCTTTTGTCTGACCAGATGGTCACTAAAGTATTGCAAGTAAGAGTTGCTGAAGGATGGTTTCCTGTATATCTTGGATTTAAAACAATTAGTATCCTTTTCTATGTATGTGTCCAAATAGTTTATTCCTTTTTTATCATACACGTACGTAAACTTTAAGAATCCTGTGCTTTCATTGAGATGTTGAACCAAATCTTTAATGCTATTTTCAGGGCCTTTCCATAAAATAAATATGTCATCCAAAAACCTAACATATAGTCTCATATGTTGGAAAAACTCACTTCTAAACACATTTTTTTGCTCCCACTGTAAAAGCACCAGATTGGCAAATACAGGGGCACAAGAAGTCCCCATAGCAACACCTCTATGTTGCCTGTAATATTCTCCATCAAACATAATGTAGTTGTAATCTAAGACTATTTCCATGAATTCCACTACTAGATCTTATTTTGTCTTTCTCTAATGTGGTATTCTTGTGTAGACAGTCCCTAAAGATTTCTAAGCCTTCGTGTTTGGGAACAGATGTAAATAATTCCACTACGTCAATGGTTAAGAAAATTAAATCATCATCCCACAGCTCATCTTTAATTCTTCCCAAAAAGTCCCAAGAATCTTTTATTATGTGTTCATTATTCACGACCTGTTGTTTCAACCATTTGTCTATAGTAGCTCCAAAGGGATATGTTTTTGACCCACATCCATCTACTATTGACCTGAAACTTAAATTTTCCAAATCTTTGTGGGTCTTTGGTATCCCAAAAATGGTAGCTACTTTTGGATTTGAAACTTTTAGATATTTATATGTCTCTCCTGTAATTCTTTCCTCTAAAAGGTAATCTTCCAAATAATAATCTATTCTTTTATAACTAATATTTATCTCATTAAGTGAAGCAGGTTGATATGTTTCTAGGTCATTGAGCATTTCAAATATTTTTTGGGAGTATTCCAGTGTGTCATAGAAAACCATCCCACCCCCTTTGTCGGGTCGCATAACTCTTATAGTTCTGTCATTTTTTAACATTTGCAAGACTTCATTTTCTTTGTAACTAAGATTTTTATTTTTAACAGTATGCTGCTCCTTACTTTTCAGTTTGTAAATATCTTCCATAATAGCCTTTTCCAGGACATTTAAAGTAGGGTCTAAAGGTGGATTGTATACACTTTTGTTTCTAAATTCCATATTATTATTTCTCCTTTCAGATTTAGCTGTATTGTGAAACATATAGGCCAAATTCAACTTCATCAAAAACATTTTTAACTCTATAATAGTGTCAGTGTAGTCAAAGTGCTTTGCAGGGACAAATTTTAAACCTTTCATACACAATTCAAAATGTTCTGTTGTTAAATCTACCCCTGCATAGTTGTAAATATGATATCCTTTCAGAGTATTAACTACTCCATTTTCCACTATTTTTTCCACCTTCTCTATTTCTTGTTCTTGTTCCTTCTGTTCCATCCTGTTGTCCATTGCCCTCTTTCTTCTTCCAGCCCTACATCCCATTCTTGATGGTATTGAAAAGGTTGATATTCATATATATCTTTATTATACTGTTCATTACTGTAATGCTTTCCTTTAACTTCTGATCTTTGTGTTTTTCTTTGTCCATTGAAATTCTTGTCCATAATGTATCTATTGTTTTTCACTGTTTTATCCTTCTTTACCACATATGCCCTATTCTCCCTATATTCATCCAAATCTCTCTTCATTTTTTTACATTTTGTTTCAAATATTTTATTACATTTAAAATTTCTGTTATCTAATTTCCTATAGTACATACCTTCATATTCTGAAAATAGAAGGTCATTTTTAATTCTCCCATCTAAAATTTCTGCTTCTCCTATCAGCTTACCTAACTTCTTGTCATTGTTTTTATTATTTTCCCAATTAACTCCATACCATACCTATCAAACATTTCTGTAAATTCTGCTATCAAATTCTCATCATAATCCAACCCAAAAGGAAATTTATAAACTCTAAGACCCTTAGGTATTATCTTTTTCAACATACATTCAGATAAATATCCGTTTTCGACCTGCAATTTCTTAATAAGAAACATTTTCAATTCAAACATAAAAATCATGTCCTTCACTGTAACATCGTACATATTCTGTTTGTCATTTGTGTTCTTATTAGTTTTGTCTAACAGTACATTATCTGAAAATACATATTGCTTTGATAACAAATAGTCAAAACCTTTACAATGTCCTGTGTTTTGTTTTTGGACCATATGGTTTGGACTATTACTCACATGTCTCTGGGTTGGATTTCTATGTTCAGTCCTGCATCCCATATTCCGCTCTTCATACACACTGTTTTTACTACCATTACATCCATTTTCAGTATGTCTATACTTTAAACTTGTTTCTTTCGGTCTCGCCCCCATTCTCACAGCTTCAAATGACTTGTCAGCACTTACTGGCATGTTTTCTAGGTGCAGAACACTGTCGTTTCCATTCTCATAGGCGTTCGCCTCACCCATGCCATTAATTCCTTTAGTCCTTGTGCTTCTGCTCTCGTTGATTGTAACGTCACTTAAAGGCGACGAGTGGCGCTTTCTTTTAGGGTTAACGCTTCTGTTTTGATCTCCAGGTTGCGTAAGGAGCTCTATTAACCTCGTGAGCTCTCCTTTGACTATCACTGTGAATAAAAACTTTGAAGAAGTGATTTCCAGCCGTGGCAGTGTTTGTTTTCAGGATTACTAGTGGACTTTACACTGCTTGGCTCAATTGTGTGTTACTATTTAGGGTTTATTTCCTAATTTATGCTAAAAATTATATTACCAATATCTAGGCTGGTCTATAAGATGGAGTTTTATATAGCTACTTTATACTTGCATAAGTGTAAACAACTTGTAATTCTGTACTTCTATGAATTTCTATTTCAAAAGAACTTCACTTCATCAAACTGAACAACGTGTCTATGCTAGATAGTGTAGCTCATATTGTCTGGTAGTACAGAGGGCTTTTACTTTTACTTCCTTGGAAAGGATGGGTGCTAATTAATTCCTTGAGGAAAAGATGACTCACTTAGATGTGCATTTCCCCTATAAACTTTCTCTAAGCTTAGCAATGATCCACTTTTGAACACTCCTGGCTTTTACTAGGCTGTCTTTTCATACATTGACTACAACAAGACCATGAATGTGACCACAACTTCATGACCTACTGCCTGGGAGGTGAATTCTAGGCCTATATCTTGTCTATAATTTTCAGGCCAACTTATTTTTCATATTATGTGTGTGGTTTGTGAGGACATTTTGTCATCCATTCTTAGACTAATTGCCCTCAAGAAAGCTTATGTTATATCCATTTGAAATGATTTCTGGCCAATATCTACTCTTCATTTTTATGTAGGGTTATCAGAAAGGTTTGTGTTCAACTGCATTCTTGTCAGAGATGTCATGGTCTTCTAGATCATTTTCAGTCCAGGATAAAATTAAGACATACCATTTAGACAACTCTTCATTGGGTAATTAAAGACTTCTTTACAGTGAAGTAATCAAAGGTTGTATTTCACCCTGATCCTTATTGATCTGTTAACAGATTTTGACACCATTATTTCTGTAACCCCACTGTTGTTGTACACCCACAGACCTTGACCACGTTTCACATTGTCTCTCAAGGCATACTAAGCATGCTATATCTGGTATCAGTTCTTCCTGGTAGCCAACAAAATGCAGAGCTTTTCAGGGATCAGTTTTGGTATTTTTGTTTTTGTGGTATGTATGCTTCCATTTTGAGACAGCATTATGAAAAGAGGCATGGAATATCACAGCTTAGCTGATGACATCCTTTTATACCTTTTCTTTTCTCAGGAGTGTATATTCCATTTTCCATTCTTGGGAACAGCTTGGATGCTGTCATTGAATAACTGAATTTAAATCAACTTAGGCTAAACCTACCAAAGACTGAAGCATTACTGTTGCATGTAACTAACAGATCTTCAGATGCTCATAACTTTCTCCACTCATTTTTATGGTGAAACTGGATGGAATTCATTACCACCATCTGAGACCTGGAAGTATTCCTGGACAGCACTTTGAACCTTAAGCATGAGGTATCATCTCTGGTTAAGTTTTCAGATTTCCATCTTTTTTTATAAACAAGAAACATATTTGTTTATTATCACTTATGATATAGGTAATCATACATTTATATAAATGAAAATAAACCATATTGACATATTTTCAGTTGCAAACATGTATTACTCATAATCTTCTGTCCACTCACTGTCAGTCAGACATTATAAGTCATTTGATTCCTACCTTCCCTTAAACTTCGTTCTTCCTCCAAACCTTTATTTTGCATGTACTGTTCCCACAGTTCCCATTCTTTTTTATGTAAGTTGCTCCTACTTTTTTTCCAAAGATCTCACTTCCAGTTCTTTCATCTGTGCTACTATATTCACTATTTCTAGTACAGTCAGTTTAGACTTTGATTTCCATTTTCTAGTTTTGCTTTTTTGGCAGCCGCCAGAATTGAACTCAGCTAGGTCTTGCTATGTCTAAGCAATTCTAATGCTGTATCACAGCTCAAAAAGAATTTCTTTAGTTACACCAATTTCCTTACCCAGTATTTCTGACAGAGTAGTCTGCATGGAATTTTTTAAAGCCTGCCAATTCATTACACTATCAAAAAATATGTTCTCAATGACCTCTTTCTTCCAAGTTTTCATACTTTCATCTTGGGAGCATCCCCAGCATTAAGTATCTTATTTCTTGATTTTGTCATGTATGGTCTAGTATCTCCCCAGTTGGATACATGTAATGCTTTCTACCTTGGATTTTCTGACACTGAGCTAGGCCACCTTCAGTGGGTGCAAAACTCTCCTGCATGGAGTGTCCGTGGAGCTTCTTACATGTGATATAGTTCATCTTTTTGCACTGGCATCCAGTTTTGGTCAGTTTTATTTTTAAGATCCTGCTTCTTGGCTCTGGAGCTCTATATGGCCCAAGTACCAGATATTTTAAGAAGCATCTGATGATCTTTGTCCCTCACACCTACTCCAGTCTGCTGGTAAGGAGCTGATAGTGATTAAATTGGTACAACTTGAAACACCTGCTAAGCATTTTTTTTTTTTGCAAACCAGATGCCATATTCTTGTATTTCATTACCCTCCCAGCTTTGGAGTCCACACATCTGAGGCCTCTTTTAAAAGGCGTCTAGTACCCCTTGTTTTTGTAAGCTTTTTTAAATATTCTCAAGTGAGTTGCTTAATTTGTTGATGCTGTTGATCTACACATTTCTTAAGTCTTAGCACTAAAATCACTAGATACTGAAATGTTAAATCTTAATGCCAATATCCCTTTAAAGCTTATGTTATGTGTTTTCTATGGTTATTCATCCCTTGTGTAGCATTATTACAATAGGTGCACTTAAGCCCTTTAGATGATGGTAAATTGGTATTATGAAAATATAAATTATTGGCTAGTCCACTGTTGGCTTAAACAGTGACAGGATGTAGCCATCCCATGTAGATAATTCTCAGTCTGTTTCAATCACATACTCAGTGTCTCTTGGAGAAGAATAATAGCTGAAGGGTCATTTTCGGGACATTAGAAATGTTGTACTTATACCCCAGGACTAGTGCAAGAGAGTGCCTAAGGAACTTCTTAACAAGCTGACTGATATAATTGAAGAGGACCTCTTAAAATGGCAGGGGATTTTAACTGTCTAACAAGGCAATCAGAGTCCAGTGCAACAACCCCCTTGGGCTGCCTACCCTAGCAAGGTGTCTGAAGAAGCATTTCTCTATTATGAAACTTTACAATGTAAGGCTGCTGAAAGATGTCCAGAATGTATGCACTTCTTTCTGACAGTCAGCATTTAATAGAAGTAATAGGATCTACGTGTCTTCAATTCTGCACCAGCAGGGTTAAAAAAATAACAGTGTTACCAGCCCTTTCTCAAAGTATAACTTAGTATTTAACCCTTACTTCATTTGAGCTTCCCCCTCCTTAAATATGGAAACTGCATGGAGATTTACCTAACATAGATGGCATTGAGAAGTTATATTTAGAAAGTATATTATCTTGAATATAATCCCAAAAATGTGCAAGCAAATCCTATGGTGGCATGGAGTGAAATCAAAGCTTATGTTTTGGGACAACTAATGGGTAAGTTCAATCACTTTCGCCACCTGGAATGATGTGTTAAAGGCCTACATTCTGCAGTATCTTTGATAATTAGGGTCTAGCAGACTTAGAAAAAAAAGAATAAATATTTTATATAGAGCATTAAAAGTAGAATACAAACACTTCCAGATAGCAAGATTGCTATGTCTTCAGTAGAATAAGCATGCAGCACATCCCCAGCAACCTACAGAACACTTGCCCAGCAACTAAAGTTGCAATCAAAGTAGCATTATATTACAAATGTAAGGGACACTGATACCGAGCTGCAAACATATTCAGTAATAAGAAAAAAAATTAAACTGTGAAACAATATCTGGCTGAAATATACTAGAGGGAGCACCTATTGCATGTAAATACTACTGTCTGAATTGTTGCAAGAGTTAAGGCTCCACTCTGTCACAATACAGTGTGAAAGTACAACTGGAAAAGCCTTTTAGATGGAAGGAATTAAAAGATGCTTTGGATAATCTTAAAACCTCTAGGGCTCCAGACACAGATGGACTAGGAAATATATACAACTAATGACTGAGAATCAAGGGATTTATTCTTCCAGGTATTTAATATAGTCAGAGAGGGACAGGCTATGTCTACTGTCTCATGCAAGAATGTTTGCATCGATTTGATGTGTAATATCGACTTTTACTACTCTATCTCTCTCTCTTAAAAAATAGACTACAAAATTTATTTCTGTTTGTGGATCATACCTATACCATACATGCACAGTTAATGCACACACATACTCAAGATGAATAAGTATGAGGCAATAATCATGATATGCATTCAAAGACAACCTTTATTGCATATACTGAGTGAGAGAACAAGGTCATGTGATGCAGTGAAGACATTGTAGCTTCCTTATAGGCTCAGTTGTCTGTTTACTATATACTTCACATATATCTATATATACAACATCCCCCTTATTTTAAAAGAATAAAACATTATATATTACATTACATACAACAGTTCGCACACACACACACACACACACACACACACACACACACACACACACACACACACACACACATACACATAAACATTTAACCGATTTGCTGAAAGTGCAAACTATAAATGAATATATTATCTACATTTTAAACTAATAATTATATAGATTTTTTTTATTCAGTCTCCCAAATCTGGAGAATTTTTGTACAGAAAGTTTTTGGATGATTGTCATAGTAAAACTTTTTCACATTGTCTTTCCTTCAACAGCTTAACAGCATTTTCTTTACTGCTGAGGTACTAATACTGAGAATGAGTTAGGTTGTTTTGATTTAAGACAGCCAAACATCAACATTAACGCTGGCAAAACCCAGAGTGAAAAATTTCTAAACTCTAGAACTGACATTTTGTGATGGTAGACAGTGGCTATCTTCCCTGGATATGCTCTACTGCCCACACCTATCCAATGGCCATTGACCTATAGCCTCACAATCCACGACACTAGCACCAAGCAGACTGAAATAATAAATGTGTGCACAGATGAATCACTAAACAACTCACTAAATGAAGTTTGGCCTCAAGAGCATGTAGTAAATAAGCACTGTTGCCCTGGGTTATGGGCCAACACCAGCAACACCCAAAAACAGGTTTCATACTTAACACCCATTAAATCAGTGTTTTGGGCCTAGCTTCACATGCCACTTTCCCATTTCCCTCTGGATTCAGTGCCTTCCTTTGCTCCTTTTCTGATTGTGTTTTAAATTAATCATTACAATGAAACACACACACACACACAAAATTGTTTCCAGGGAAGGTTGGTAATATAGTATTCTCAATGCTGTAGCTTTCTGTTCTGGCCTAAAGTAGGCCACTGACACCACTCCAGATTCCCTGACTGGAGAACTCCAGGTACTGTTCATCTCTTCAATAGTAAGTCAAATATCTATAAATGCAAATGGTAATGTATTCCAGAGCAACCTGGCCAATCAGAAACAAATACCAGCAGCTAGTCACCATTCACATAATTACCCCAGACTTTTAAATAAATAAATGCATAAATAAATCAGCCACCGCTTTTATAGATGAATGAAAAAATGCTTTATTTAAAAAATAAGTTGGACGGTATGGTTAAATATGCGGAGAAACATATTACTGTACAAAAAGGCATAAAAATAATCAACTTGAACAGATACAATGTTTGCACACAGAATATGTCTAACCATCTAAATATTTTCTGGCTTTGTCTAGTGGGACAGTTACTGGACCTCAACAACAGTTTCTGAATTTCAGCACATAACATGCAGAGACACAACTGCAGAAACAAACACACTGGTCCAGAGAGCAGATCAGTCCATACTCAGCAAAAGTCTGGGCAATACTCCCACAGACAATAAAATGATGGCTGTTATTTCAGCAGTCTCCTGGACAGAGGGTCTTTCCATCTGACCCCTGGAGGCTTACAATGAATAACAGTGTTTCAACTTCTTATCCTCTCAGTGATCTGTATTCTGAAAGCTTTTCATAAAGTAATATCTTGAAGAAACCAGTTATGTCCCGTTTTTGTTAATTGGTTGGGTTTTCTCCTTTTGACTAACAATTGCAGCAGAGGAAAGTATAGTTGTGTAAAATCTTACCATAACAGTAGATGTCCTTGCCTTCACTGCTGCAGTATTCTTAACTATATGGGATTCCCTGCCACAGAAGCCTGATGTCCTGCTAGTCTTCCAAAGACTTCTAAATTTAAAACGTATGCCAAATGTCACCATACACACCCTGTGCAACGTAGTGCATAAAGGTGACATTCAGGCTTACCAAAAACAGAACTGATTGCCACAGGAGGAACACCAGTCCAAGGAAGCCAAGAGGTAATGTGTACATCCAGGAGTGAATACTGCAGCATGAAAGCAAAGGCATCTACCATTATAGTAAGACTTTACACAACTGTACTATGTCCTTACATTCACTGCTGCAGTATTCTTAACTATAAGGGAGAGTGACAAAGCTCAAGACAAAACTAAGAAGGAGGAAGGGGCAGAAGAATCCCCTAAAAAACATGAAAAACTGAACTAGCAAAACCAGCCCTAGCTCTAGAGATACCATCCAACTAGTAGTACTCAGTAAAGGTATGCACAGAAGTCGAGATATCTACATCAAGAATAGAATTAGTATCTAAGCCTTTGAAAAAAGCACCAGAAGAAGCCACAGCTCTAGCAGAATAAACCTTAAATGAAAAAGGAAGACTCTTGCCATGAAAAGTGTAACAAAAGGAGATAGCCTTAGAAATCCAAGAAGAAATAGTCTGTTTGCATATAGCAAGCTCCAAAGATCTAGGATGAAAAGAAATAAATAACTAATCAGATTTTCTGATAGCCTTGGTCATATCCAAATAAACTCTAAGTTGCCTATGCATGTCCAAAGTATTCGGCACCCTCTCACTGTCAGTTTGTGGAAGGGGAAAAAAGTAGGCAGATTAATAGACTGATTAAGAGATAGTGCATTAACCACCTTCAGCATAAAAGAAGGGTTAGTGCAAGGATACTCTGTCCTCATGAAAAATCAAAAAAGAAGGACAAGCCATAAGAGCCTGCAACTCAATTGAACCATGGAGAGGTGGGGGTGGATAAGAGATCCCTTGTCTTGTGTGATTAGAGCCACCCTGTGAGGTAACTTGTGATGACTGCCCCTGGCTAGATGCAGAAGAAGAGGGAACCAGTGCTGTAGCGGCCAAAAGGGAGTCGCCAACAAGATTTTGGGAGCATCCTGTTGAATTTGAACAGGACGAGGACTTTCAGAATGAGAGGAAGGAGAGGGAAATTATAAAGAAACATCCCCTTCCAAGAGAATGAGAGGGCATCCACCTTCCATACCAGAATATCTGGGACTCTGGCACAAAACAAAGGAAGTTGTCTGTTCAGAGGGGAGGCAAAAAGATTCACTTGAGGAGTACCCCACTGGTGGATAATATTCAGAAACACATCCCTATGAAGCATCCATTCATAGGACTGAGTTAAGGACCTGCTCAGAGTGTCTGCCACAATATTCTGATCAGAAGGGATATAAACTGGCTGAAGAGTTACTTGACACTTGACAGCAAGATCCCATATCAGAAGTACCAACCGGCAAAGAAGATAAGATCTCATTCCTCACATTTTGTTGATATACCACATCACTGTGGTATTGTCTGTGAATACCTTGAGAGACCCTGGAGAAAAAAGAGACTTAAAGACCTGAAAAGACAGCAGAAGAGCTCTCATGTCTTTGACATTGATGTGCTCCTTCTGCTGACAAGGTGATCACACACCCTGTACCTTTAGGGAGCCAAAAGTCTCCCACATCACATGTCTGAGACATCTGTGAATAATTCATGAGAGGGAAGTGGGGGATGAAAATGGATCCCTAGATTCAAAAACAACTGCTGAATCCACCAGAGATGTTCCTGTCTGAAGCAAGGAAGAAGAGAAACTACAAACTCTAAAGGATGAGCATGTTGAAGCCACACTGACTTCAGAAACCAATGAAATTTTCTCATATGAAGTTTGGCCAGATGAAGCATTGGAATGGTGGATGCCATGAAACCCAGAGCACTCAGAAACTCCTTGGTGGTAATGGAAGCCAGAGGAAGAAGAGTGTGAAAGAAAGAAATGAGAGTTAAGGCCTTTGGAGGGGGCAGTGACACAAGCATTGAAAATGTAACCTTATAAAGGGATGTTTTGAATAGGGGTTACCCTAAGGGTATGACTGAACTATTAATGAAAAAAATAATTGAAAAAAGGAGGAAGAAGATTTTTAGTCCTATTTTATCATTGTAGCATCGGGTAAATATTAGGGACAAGATGGTAGGAGAGGTTACCCCCTGCCCTTATCAGATCTCCTTTATTACAAGCTTTAGCTTGGATTGTGAAATTATTAGGTGGGTGTTAAACAAAACTTGGATTATTATGAAGGAAGATGTGGACATGCATACTAAGATGGGTGAGTGACCTACGGTTGTATATAAGAAGGATAGTAGTTTTAAGAATTTACTTGAAAGACCTATAAAAGTACATAGGATCATAGGAGGTTACTAGGCCAATGGCCCTAGGGCCCTTACAAGCCTAGCCAAGAGATTATCCCCAAAAAAGAAACTTCAGTCAGCATCTGTCACACCAGTCAATGAGGGACAAAGGTGGAACCCCAGGGACAAATTTGTGGTTTTCCATCCACTCATCAAGGTTGCGCTTGAAGAGGGTCAGCGAGGTGTGACACCCATGCCCTGGCCCAGTAATCAATGAGCCTCAATCCTCACCACTAACACCAGTGAGGGGCATCTCATATAAGAGGAAAGGATAACAAATATACACAGTAAAATGCAATTTCCCTTAAGCACACACAGAGATCACAGTCAGTCCGGGGCTGGTCGCTCCCTTGTTCTCCAGGTCCCCAATAAGACTCCCCACTGGCACAGCTATAGGGTCCAGATTTCAGCCAACTGCTCAAGCTAAAATTTCCAGCACCCTCTCTGTCTAACCGGTGCTTCTTGTCCCTGCCCAAGTAGCTGACACACACACACTTTGAGATAAGAGTTTATACAACCACAAAGACACTCCTGGGGAAGGCTGGCCCAGGTTCTCCAGCTGTGTCCCTTTTACCCAGACTATACAGTAGAAATCATTGCCACCACCCAGCTAATAATTATCAGCTACTCAAAGGCCCTTAAAAGGGTGTCCAATTATTACTGTGCAATATTATTATCCAATTGGTAGTATAACTAAACAGTCAAGGCTTATTAGAGGGACTTGGTACAGGATCCCTATATACATGCAATGTACTCTTAGAGCTTAACTTATCTCTACACAAAACAGCCACAGTTGAAAGGTTTTAAAATATTTAATAATAAATAATAAAAACACAAGACAATACGTCTTACTACACAGTACTAGTCAAGAGTTCAGAGGTCACAGAGAAATACTTAAAATAATTCAGTAGTACAGTTCTGACATCACAGAAAAACACAGTCTAATCGTTCTAGTTTCTAGCTATTTCTAAGAGAAAACACAAATCTAAGATAAACTTACTTATAGAGCAAGACAGTGCTGTGAGTTGGATGGTCAAGACAAAAATGCTTAATGCCCTCTGATTCTCTCTGTTTTCTAAATCACATTCCTGGTTCCCATTACATTATTCTTCACAATTCCCTGGGTTCCCAGGCTAACATAGACTACATTTACATTCTTAACATCTCCTTTTGTTATCTTGCAGCTGGTCAGGAAGCAGAGCAATAAAAATACATTTGCATGTTTAAATCTAGCAATTTAACTCTTGGTTAAAACAATAGAAAGAATGTCTTCATCTAGACAGGCCAGAGCCAACTTTAGATCAAAGGGTCACTACATGTTTTACGTGGTCAGCAGAGAGCACTGTTCTTTCATTTTTTTCAGTTCCACATCTAACAGCAGCTTTTTTTCCATTTAAGACAACAAGCCTGTGCCTTACATTAATATTTACAAATGATAGAATTATCTATAAAATTCTATCTAGCTAGGCTGGCAGCCTTCACATGAGGTACTCTGTTTGACATGTATGGGAAGTCTATTCCAGAGACAAGGCAGCCTCTGGGAGACAAACCTGTCTCTCCAGCAGGTTTTGTTGATGTCGCATATTAGATTTAGGCCTATTGAGCAGGTAATGTGTGAGGATTTAGATTTACAGATATGGAGCATCTCTAGTAGGGCAGGGTCCAATATTGCCTTGTAGGCGAAACACATTTCATCGTTGAGCAATCTGTATGATACCGAGTACAGTGATAGTGATTTCAGCCTGACCGCATAGGACAGGTGTTGGAGGCCACGGATTCTCTTTGTGAAGTATTTCTGTGGCATTTCCAGTTGGTGCAGGTGTTTGAGGAGGTACATACCAAACAGGGTGTTATACTCAATTATAAGTCTAATGAGGGAGGAGTACAGAGAGGTAATAACCTCCTTTTTTCTGGATGCAATCCCTTTACTTATGAGATGAACCAAGTAAAAGGCTTTTCTGACCACTGCTGCCACATGATGGTCGAATGTGAGATTGTTGTTAACCTGAGTACCCAGGTCTCTCACGACAGGTTGAGTGGTTAGGGGGTTGCTGTTGATGTGGTAATCAGCTGGGGCCGTGTTTTTGCCTTATGGTACGATAATACATTTTTTTGCATTTACCTTAAGACCATGACTTTGGCATCAGTTATTTGTAGCTGTGAGACCACCTTGCAGTATGTTAACATCATTTGGGGAGTCAATGAGAGCACCCAACTTACAGTCATCTGCAAACTTGGTCAGCCAAAGGCCCTTTGTCTTTGCCTGGACCTCTGAGAAGTAGATGTCAAGCAGCAGTGGTCCCAGGACAGACCCCTGGGGAACAACACTAGTAACAGATAATCTGTCAGAGGTGATGGCACCTATTTTGACCTTGTTAGTCCTATCTGTCAGCCAGTTGACCACCCATCTGACGAGATAGGGATTAACATCAAGTTGTGTTAGCTTTTCAATGATGCCCGAGTGGGGGATAGTGTCAAAGGCCTTGGCTATGTCAAGGTAAGCTGTATGTACTGACTTTCCTTCATCCAGGGCCTTGTTAACAGTCTTAAAGAAGTCAACTAGGTTCAATAGGCAAGATCTGTCCCTGAGAAATCTGAACTGGGTGGGGTCAAGTGCTTGGAGATTGCCTATGTCCTTGTTTATGAGATCCATAATAATACACTCCATGGCTTTACAAATCAGACTTGTCAAGCTAATGGGGCAATAGTTTCCCAGGTCAGTAGTGTCACCACCTTTGCGCAAAGGGATGACAGTGGTGGTTCTCCACTCTGCTGGAATGAAGCCTATAATTAGGCTGTGGTTAAACAGGGTACTCAATGGTGAAGCTAGTTCTTGCTGGAGATGTTGCAGAATACAGCATGGGATACTATCAGGTCCCATGGAAGCTGTGTTCTGTGCCTTGGGTAGGGTTTTTAACACTTGATCTATGGAGATGTGAGGTGTAGGACAAGTACTGGGGATGTCGACAGGGCCTTTGGGGGAGATAAGGGGTGAAGTTTGCACTGAAACTATCAGCTAGCAGGTTGGCTAAGTCAACAGGGTCAGTCTAAGTGGTACCATTGAGTACAAATTCGTAACAAACTTGGACTTTGTCATGGAGGTTCCTAATGTAGAAGGACTTGTGGTTTCTCTTTTTGTCAGAGGCTAGTTTTGACTCATAATTGGCTTTGGAGGTTTTTCACTAGTGATCTAATTTGCTTGTTGAGGCAGAGGAGGGAGTTTTTCTGATTTGGAATTTGTTCCTTTTTACTCTTGGACAACAGCTTATTTATTTATTTATTTATTTTACATTTGATAACTGGGAATGTCTGACTGAGTTAAGTAGCCCTTTTTCAGCGGATGCCCGAGGAGAAAAGCTCCAAGAGAGATTACATGATTCACATACAAAGTAGTAATACATAGACAAGTCACAAAGACAGGTCACAAAAAGTGTACATAATGCAAGACTCATAAAATCTTGTTACAATGAAGTTAAGGAAGTAATAAAAACATATTTGCATGTGATTAAATCTTGAGGGTGTTGATATAAGAAGTAGAATACAGTTGTTAGGAGGGATAAGAGATGGCGCAAGGAGAGAGTTAGGAGCTAGAGGAGACAGGTTTATGGGGGATGGTTACACTGACATATCCATTTAGTTTGTAGGTATTGTTTGGTGGCTGTTTTGAATATTTTTTGTTGTTGAAGGGTCCTGATTTCTAGTTGTAAATTATTCCAAGTCTTAGCAGGGTTAAAACTATAGAGATTTTGCCCTATTTTAGTTTTAGGTTTATGAATTTGTAATAGCCCTTGGCTGGAACTACGGAGCGATCTTGTTGGGGTGTAGTAGGAGATTAGAGTAGAGAGAGTTGGACAATAAGAGGGTTTGTAGATAATTGAATGAATAATCTGAGTCTGAGTTAGTAGGAGAAGGTTGGGTAGTTCAAGCCAGCGTAGTCCTTTCAAAGAGAGACAGTGATGGGACTTATATATATTCTGTGCATCAAATCTGGCAATCTTGCTGTAAGTTGTTTCTAGTTTGGCTAATAGTCCAGTGTTGAGGTTAGTTAGAATTTGAGAACTATAGAGTAAGGTGGGTAAGAGGTAAGAGTTAGATAGGGTTAACTTAGCTTCCTTATTAAGAAACTTCTTGATAAGATACAGTGACCCCAGCTTCTGACGTGTTTTCTTAATGCAATTGTTGATACGTAAATCAAACTTTAAGTGATCCTCAATGATGACGCCTAGTAATTTTGTGCTATTGTCTACCTGTATGGGGGTATTATTTAGAGACCGTATAGTGAAGGATGATTTGATGTGGTGAAGGTTTTTTGGAAGAAAGAGTAGTAGTTTAGTCCTGTTTGGATTGAGAATGAGTTGGTTGTTGATTAGCCAGTTTTCTACTGAGTTAAAGGAGGTTTGAGTAATTGATCAAGTTGAGTTATTGAGTCAGCGACTGAGATGACTGTAGAGTCATCTGCATACTGTATAATAGATGAGTCAGGACAGGAAGAGGAGAGAAGACTGGTAAAGATATTGAAAAGTAGTGGACCAAGGATGGAACCTTGTGAAACACCTGTTTTAATGGTGAGCAAGGGGGAGTGGGCTGAATGCCATTTTACTGACTGGTAGCGATCAGAGAGGTAACTTTTAGACCATACAGCAGCAGAGAAATTAAGGGGAGTTGAGTTTCTGCAGAAGGAGAGTATGAGAGACTGTGTCAAAGGCCTTTGAGGGGTCTCTTCCTTTTGTTGTAAAGTCTGTTGATAGAGGATGTCCACCAGATAGGTTTGTGTTTCCTTGAGGAGCAGTTTTTAGTTCTGTTGGGTGTGGCTGAGTCCATGCAGTTATACAGGTGCTTCTATACTGCACTGGCATACTGTTTAACATAGTTGCCTGCATCCTCTGGGGGGGGGCAGTGGTGTGAAGCTACAGATACCCTCCCTTAGGAGGTTGTAGTCAGCTTTTGAGAAGTTTTTTAGCCTGGTTATGGCCAGGGAGGGGTTGGGTGAGATAGAAACTTTGAATGAGACAGACTGACGATCTGATCTCCCCAGGGAAGAACATACTATGGGAATGGTACAGCAGTTGCCCATGTTGGTGAGAACCAAGTCCAGTATGTTATCTCCCCTTGTGGGGGATGAGACCAGCTGGTCTAGTGCATTAGAATTGATGAAGTCAAGGAACCATTGGATGAGTGCATTAGTGCAGGAATAGTTCACCCAGTCTGTGGTGGGGTAGTTGAAGTCACCAAGGATCAGGGTGTTAGGGGGTACCTTGATGGAGTTAAGTAGGTCCAAGTAGGAGGAGTGGATGTCCTGAATCATGGAGGGGGGTCTATAGCTAGCTATAACTTGGAAGGGTGTCTTGCCAAATGTCAGTTGCACCTGGAGTAATTCCAGTATGCCTTGCTGGTAAACCACTCTGGAGGTGTGCCTGTCCTTAATAAAGATAGAGACTCCACCACCCTTAGTCTTCCCAACCTCATTTTCGGGTTGAAAAGTGTGAAATGAGATATAGCCTGGTAAGGCAGGGGTGCTCTTCACAGCCCTGAACCAAGTTTCTGTGACTGCACAGACATCGGCATCTTCCAGTGGGATGAGAGCCTCCAGTGAGTGCATTTTCAGGTTAAGGCTCCTAGCGTTGAGCAGCATGACCTTCAATTTGCTTTTTAACAGATCTTTTATGTTGGAAGATTTGTCTTTGGGACATAGCCTAAAAAAGGTACAATGGGGGAGGTAAGAGCCTTGGCCAAGATTCGGAACCTCAGGGGTGACAGGTGGAGGCAAAGCATCGAGGCCTGTCAACCATGTCATCCCAGGCATACTGATACTGGATCCCCTTAGAAAGACATAAGAAACTAAGCCAACTGTTGAAGTCAATCATTTTTTGTTGGTGATGTGGTATCTTTCTTGGGGAAGGTAGGATGCTGCTTAGAGCTAGGGTCATACCTGCCTGGGACACATACTCTGAGAACTCAATCATGTATCTCTTCATATAGCCCAAGGAGGTACATCTCAGGTCATTCACACCAACTTGGACAATGTCATACTTGTACCTGTTGTGGAGAGACTTAAGTGGGTGCATGGTGTGGCGGATTCTAGCACCTGACAAACAGGTGACCGTGACCTTCTCCTTGTTGAGCCTGGTGAGGGGGACATCAGTGTGTCTCATTATTGAGTCGCCAGTGACTAGTATGTTTGGTTTATTGTTATGTCTTATGGGCTGCGTTGGTTTATTGTTATGCCTAATGGGCTGTGTTTGTGAGACACTGGTGTGTTGACTACTGTATGTAATATGATTGGTGTTGTGTGTGGAATGTTTGTGAGTTTGTTTGTGTTTTGGGGGTCTGTGTTGTTTGGGTAAGTTTTTGTTGAGGACCCCTGCATAGGTGGGTGTGTGACTCTGTGATGTGGGTGGTGTTCCGTTTCTGCTGACAATCTCCTTTTTGTCAAGAGTACCTACTGTGGTGTTAGAGAGCATGGATTCCAGCTTACTGATGTAGATGCATCTCTCGTAAGTAGAATAATTACATGCCAGGAGAAGGAGACTGTCCGTGAACACGAGGCAGTTGCTACACTGTCTCAGTATGCCCATGTTGACCAGGCTGGCAGGTGGAACTGATGGGAATTGTCCAGATATAGCATACTTAATACTAGGTGGACTTATGGAGAGCAGGATTTGATAACGGTTTGTCCACAAAAATCCTAAATGTAAAATAACTGGCCTGAAGCACAAGTGCTAAGACCAAAACTAAGATGCTCAGAATAGCAGCCATATTTAATCAGGCTACTAACAAGAAGTAATAAGTGCAGAATAAGAGCACATGAACACTTAAGAGCACACAGAACAGCAAACTATGGTAATAAAGAAAGTAGAAGACAATTACAGTAAGATCAGTTGAATAATTTATTTATTTATTTATTTATTTTGTTTATTTATTTATTTATTTTGTTAGTGGAGGGGTAGGAACCAAAGCAAGATTAAGAAACTACAGGGGTTGTCCTTCCCAGATGCTCTCTCTGCATAGTAGATAGAGCTGATGAGATGGGACTGGTAGGAGTGTCTGAAATCAAATAAGCAAGAAGGTAGTCCTTCCCAAATGACCTCACTGTACTCAGTTGAGTGAGCAAATGAGATGGGTCCAGGAGGAGTGTCCAGACACAAATTTCCAGTAGAAGTGGGCAATTCCAAAGCCACCAAGATCAAAACCACAACACATACAGGGAGGGAGGATGGGAAACTAACTGCAGAATGACAGAGACGCCACAATATTCAATTAATATTCAATGAAACAAATAAATAAAATGCAGTACTATCAAGGAAACAATGTAAGTGCAGAAAAAGTGCACTTAAATCAGCTTCTACATCCAGATGATTTGCAGGTAGATCACAGCCAGCCAACAGCTCAGATGAATGGCATGAAGAAGTGTGGGCAATGCCACTATTGTAAATGGAGCAATGTAGGAGCCAAATGTGTTATCGGTGATAGGAATTTTAGCATCAAGGGTAAATTTAATTGTAAAACCCAGGGAGTTGTTTATGTTGCCCTCTGTCAAGTAAGTAAATATTTCTATATAGGGAAAACAGAGCATGCACTTAAAGCCAAAATTTATGAGCATTTATATGATACGAAGAAAAGGAACAATGGTAATGCTCTGGCAAAACATCTAACATTAAATCCAGAACATGATTTTACATTTATCATAGAGCAAGTATGTCCAGCGAAATGAGTTGGGTGGTGCTTGGTCACTACAGCTGGAAATAAGGGAGCTGTATTGGCAACTGTTTTTTGACGCTTTTAAACCCCCAAGTTTGAATAATGACTGTAATATTACATGTTTATTGAAGAAAAAACACTTGAAAGATAAGCAAAACCTCACAGTTAGGGGACGTCGTTTTGTATCCTATTTCATCTATAAGTGGACCTAATTTATTGAGCTATTAGGAGGCACCTGATAGACATTGGCACTTTTTAGTTGTTTTATTTCTACGTAGTACTGTTTGGGTGGGTAAATGGGCTGATTATTGTTTAATTCAAACATTATTTTAACTAAGGAAGGTAATGATGGCTAAACCTATTGTTTATGTTATTTATTAGGTAAATTTGTTTATTACAGTTTTACATAATTGACCGTGGTGATACATAATATTATCTATAGCCATGCCACCCTGTATGTGCCTGATCCTGGCTGATTTTGGAAGTTAAGCAAGGTTGGACCTGGTTAGTGCTTGGATGGGAGACCCCTGGGAATATTACTTTACCTAAAAATAAAAAGGAATTTTATGCATTTATTTGGGCTACTAACCAGTTTCTTTTACAGTTTTTTTCACAGGTTTCATATGAATGTGTTGCATTTTTAGTAGTCCAGACAGGGTATTTTTAATAGAGAGTATTTGACTGTATTTATTATTTAACAAGCTTTGGCTTTTAACAGTATCAGGCTTTTTATACTTTATCTGGTTGTGTGTATTTGTTGTGGGCTCTTTAAGAGGCTTTAAGGCAGGCCACATGACTTAGAGAAGTTATTTAAGATGGTGGGCACTGTTTTTTTAGTTATCTGATGGAAGTGTTAGGGCTTACCAGGATGAAAGCGCTTATTTATTTTTTTACACAGTTTTGCACATTTTAATGAACTAGTTGGTTTATTAATAAAATCTATGTTTTAAAACTGTTTGGTGCTGTGGTTTACTTCACTGCCTTCCTTCCTGTTTGATTGCTAGTATCAGAAGAAACATGTTTAATTTTTTGTTTCATTTGTAAGGGAACGTCCTGAGAAGGCTGAGATCCAGAACGACAGTCAAGAACCATAGCGGGAACTTCTTCCCCAACTAGAAACTGAGGAATTCCCCTAGGCCCCTCAGAAAAAATCAACCATGGTTCCCTCTGAACGCCCAGTACAGTTGTGGCAGAGAAATCTGGCAACACAGCCAGACAAGCCTCCAGGTTCATAATGACCTCAGCAGAGGCTGGACAGAGGAAGAGTCCAGTCGTACCTTTTTCACCTTCTTCTTCTCTAACGGCTGACCCTCGGGGCAGGAGATTCATTCCATACTATCTTTAGCAAGTTGTCTAGGATGCTGGCTCTCAAGATGCAAGGAAAGGGAAGAAAGTCTACTGTGAAGGGCTTTCAGAACAAATACCTGACAAATAGAACAAGAGATATAGTCATGAGAAGCTCCTAATCAAAAAAGACACTTACTGTGGGAGTCTCTATGGAGAATCTGTCTCCCACACTGGCATTTACCCTTGCTGGTATCTTGCAAAAATAACAAACAGGTGTAGAAAGTCCCTGGAGAATGAAAATGTGTTCAACTGGCAGAAAACAGATGCAGGTAAACAGTCCGATGGTGTAAAAGATACGTTCAGACTGGCGGCAAAGAAGTTCTGTTTTTGGTAAGCTTGAATGTCACCTTTATGCCCTATGTTACGCAGGGTATGTATGGTGATGCTCAGAATACCTTTCAAATTCTGAAGTCTTTGGAAGACTGGCCGGACATCGGGCATCTGTGGCAGGGAATCACATATAGTTAAGAATGCTGCAGCAGTGAATGTAAGGACATCAAAAGATGTGCTTAATTACAGGTTCACAGCAATTACCTGCTATAGCCTAGCTGCCCTTCCACAGAAAGAAACTTACATAATCCATTTTTTAAAACATTTAACTTCTGCTTAACCATGAATAATCACAGATTCTGTAGACACATAGCAAAACCATTGCATTTTCTGTTTCACATTGCTGCTGAACATTTATTCTATATATAGACGTTTTGCTCTTTCCTAGAAAAAATGCAGTTACAAGCCTCATATACTTTTTATACATTGTACAGAAAGGTAATCACAGGTTTCATACTTTTGTTACTAAAACAAAACATAACTAGTTCAACCACATATTTACAGTTTATATCTCTTTTACAGTCCCTCTAGCAGAGCAGTGGTGCAGGTTCATATATAAATCTCACACGTAATAATCCAATAATTTTGAATTGTCACACTTTCTGATGAGAGTTTTAAGCATCGGGACCATGCGTTCTACTTGCTTATTGTTTTGCAAACACCTACTACTCAAGGTGATGTGGTCTGAATTTCCATTAACACTCAAAACTACAAAATTCTTAGTTCAGAATTGAGGATCATTATCTGATATCACTTCATCTAGAATTCCATGTCTCTCAAATATAAATTTTAGCACTGCAACAGTGCTTTGACTTGAGGTTTCACATAACTGCACATCTGGACATTTTGAGTAGTAATCTGCACATAAAACATAATGTTCAACTAATGCAAGTAGATACACGCATGCCACGAAATGTGTTCACAGACAGACAAGACACAATCCATACAGTGGCCTTATGCCATATTGTATGACTTTTTCAAGAAATGAAAATGTTACTTCACAGTTCATTAAATCTTAGAATAAGTCAGCAAATGCAGAAGCTATGCTGCAATTGGTAGTGCTTCCATCAGCAAGATGGCATAAAGTGGTGCAAAAGCTATATAGCCCTACAGTATTTGAAATGCAGTGTTATTTGCATAAAAGGGAAGAAAAGAGTTATAGGAAAGTAGGAAAAAGAGTAAGGCAGCAAGCAGGGAGACACACAGACATTTAGGTCATTGTTGCCCAATATCCACTTTGTATGCACAGAGACCATTAGGGCTGCAGTGATACAAATGATCTTATCAATTTCTGCAATCCTCCTCTGACCTGGTATTGCCCGTGACTGAGATCATGCTATTTATTTATTTAACATTTGCTTACTGGGAAAGTCTGACTGGGACAGAGCCCATTTTCAGCAGAGGCCTGGTGAGAAACATTCCAGATGCATGTCTTTGGAATGTGGGAAGAAACCAGAGCACCCCGAGGAAACCCACGTGAATGCAGGGAGGACATTTAGACTCTGCACAGAAGGCACCCCACCCAAGAATTGAACCAGAGAACCTCTTGCTGTGAGGCAAAAATGCTATCCACTGCACCACTACACCATCAATTTATTTTTCTGACTGGACCATCACAGGGGCCCAATAGCCATTGTATGAAATGGCAGTAAAGGAGAAAGTGCATGATCTTGCTCTCCTTCATGCTTCATGAAACAACTGCCTGAAGAGCAGTAGTAGGAGCTGTTATATCTGCATGAATATCCACAAAAAATGGCGCCACTTTCACCAGTCTGATAGCACAGAGGCAAGACAGAGAGCAGCAACTGACATGTGCCAGACATCTAGAAATAGAAACCGGATGCTTTTAATTTGTGATTCAAAGGTCAAGTTTAAGCACAGTTTAGTGGGTTTGTGTAGCATGGTGCTTAGCAGTGCTTAAAGTTAGCTCAGAGGTATATGTAAAAGTATAGCAGTATTCCACATATTAATGTAGCCAAGTAGTTAGAGTTACTGCTTTGTGTGCAGTAGGTGCAGGGATTGAATACATGAAAGGAAAATTCAGTTTTTGTTTTCCAAAGACAAATTATTGTGATTATTTTTCAATCTTGATCGGTTGTGCTCAGCCAAGCTCTGCTAAGACCTGCTTAGCACTGCTTAAACAATGTCTGTATATGCACTGCTTGGCAGTGCTTAGCTGGTTTGTGCACTGCTAAGCACTGCTAAGCATTGCCAGTTTAAGCACTGCTCAGCTCTGCTGCACTGGTTTGAGCAGTGCCAAGTGACACAACGCATTTTTAAAAAATGCCCAGTGGCATGCAAGGGTGGGAAAACAGGCTATATTAAGTTCAACAGGCAGGAATACAGCATAATCCACTGGCATGCTTTCTCTGAGTGATACACTATGGCAGGCATTGGAGAGGGTTCGCTATTTTGGGCACACATTTGGGGCATCCTGGAGTCCATGGTCATGGTAAGACTCCTTATTAAAAACCATGAAGGCTGGCTACTTCAGGGAGGTTATCATGGCTCAGAGTGCAAGGCAGAGGCCTGGGACTGGCTGGCAAGGGACCTCAGCAGTGCAACTGGTATCCCCCTCACAGGTGAGCAGCATCATCACCACTAAGGTGACCTGAGACAATGTAAGGGAGATATCTAGGAAACCTGGGACCAAGACTTTTGGGCAAGGGATGTCCCAGATGTATGTAAGTACATTAACCTGTGCACTACTAATATCTAATCTAAATGTCTGCTAAACTGGTATGTATAATGATGGTCTTCTCTCCCAACAGCTGCAGACAAGAGTGCTCACAACAATGAGGTGCATGCCAGGCCCTTGACCAGGTTGCACTGTGAGTGTGGTAAGTACAGTTGTATTTTGCAAACTATAGTCAGATAAGCAAGAAAGATTAAAGCATTACCTGCCATTAGGTATATACAGTAAAGATTGTATTGCAATGAATGTGGATGTAGATTTGTACTTCAATAAGTGACTACTGCCAACTGTAGTGCAATAAGCAGGGAATAAAGTGTCTACTGCAATGACTGTGGAATTACAGCTGTACTGCAATACCTGCATTACAACAACTGCTGTGCAATAAAAACATGAAACTATAACAGTAACTGCATGAAGGTCCCTCTAATAAAACTGTGTTATGCAATATGTGTGGAATTAGGGCTGTTTTACATGAAATCGATCAAGACAACTGTTCTGCAATAAAAACACAAAACAATACCAGTTTCTGCCTCAAGGTATAATAAAGAGTGTTGTGCAATAATTATAGATTCAGAGTTGTTTTACAAGAAATGATATATGACATCTGTTCTGCAATAACACATGAAGCAATAACAATAACACCCAATGTATATTGTGTATATCAGGATTGTCTTGTTTTATCCATTGCATTTCAGCTATATGCATTCAGGCTCCTAGGTATGGTGCTGCAGGCAAGTATAAAAGTGTAAAAGCTGTAGGCTGCAAATATTCTGTGTGCAAATGTATATGAGTAAGCTAGTCAACCCAATAATCTGATATGGTTTGTATACTTCACAGATATTTCAACCCATTAACAATATATTGTGTACACTTGCATTCTATGTAGTAATGTATAGATTACCTAGTATCTCTGTCATGTTTGAATTTCATGCCTATGTGTTAAACTGTCACTGCAGTCTACTATAAAACTGTACTACTAATATCAGGTCATATATTGGTTCCAGGTGAGCTCTAGGCAAATATCAGTCAGTAAGTAAGCAGCAGTAACTCAGTAGCTCAGTTTGTTAAATGCTCTATCTGAAGTACTTTTTACCACACACAGACCAGGGTTTGAATCCAGTGCTCTGCAGCACTATATGTTACAGTACCAGTCATGAAATATTACAGATTTTCTCTGCACAGGAACTACAGGAAAATAGGTGGGTTAGGCCATAGTCTGGGTAAATAATTGTGTACTTAGATGTCACAGACTGTTAACATCATTACCAGGTATGTGACTATACAGCATAAAATAAAGGAAATAAATATAATACTAATAAAATAAATAAAATGTGTAATCATTGCTATGGCTGTATGCCTGGACTGTCTACTAAAGTTTGCTGCAATCAATTAATACATTTGAAGCAGATGTCCTCTGCAGTCATTGCTATTGGGTTCTATCCCCATGGTTATCAAGCAAGGCATAATAATAGTATAGTATTTGTACTGTACACATACATGTCTCCCAAGTGTCATGCTGTCACGGAATGTAATTAGTAGTGCTTAATCCCTCTGTCACACATTTAACATTGACATGAGTATCTAACTAGGAATGTATCACTACATCAGCCCACAGTACACCTTGGTAGTTACATAGGTCCACCTGATGTGCAAGTGTTCTGTGTAGTTTACTAGTGGGAGTTGTTATGGTTTGGCACATACTGCCCCATGTGGATAGCTTGAGAGGTATGTATGTGCTACAGCAGCTATAGTCCAGTTGTAAACATAAAGAAATGACAGACCTGTAGTGTAGATAGCAGTACTGTTCTCCACGAAATAGACTATAATGGTATTAATGGACTGTTTATTTTTCTCTCACCCCACCCCTCATCTTCATTTATTTATTACTGTTGTCCATTGGTTATGGTTTACTATTAACAGCTGGTGTTACATTAAACTTTATTTTGGGGCATGTGTTTTAATATTGTTATATATTATAATGGTTACATATTAACACATCTTGTTAAATACCTATGTTGTTGGCCTTATGCCATAACTGTTACTGACATGGTGTTAATATACTGACTGTTATGTTATTTATTCTTGTGTTCCATATAATGTGCATTGAAATGTGATTGGGATATTTCTTATGTTCTGGCATGCTGTTATTACTAACAAATTGTTTTGTTCATAACTAACCAATACATATTGCTATACCTCTATCACTACAGCATGACAAGGAAGGCCGGTTCCTGCTGATCCACCTACTCTACCTCAGCCAGCCATGGCACCTGGTACCAGCACGTCTGGGACCCAGGCCGGTGGTGCCCCCTCCACTGGCTCTGCACCACCTTCAGGTGGAACTGTCTCAAGGGACAGGGCCCAGCCCCCCCTGGAGCAGTGACGGAGGGGGTGCCAGTCACCCAAGATCAACTAGCGGCCATGGTGCACATGATAGTTCATAGGAGCTATGAATGACTCCTGAGCCAAACTGAGGGCAAAATCGACAACCTGGTGGGGCCTGCTGGCCCTGGTTCCCAGCCTCCAACACAGCCACCTTCGGGGCAGAGAAGGAGAAGTTTTGACTGCCCATGGGTGGGGAGCTCAGTCACACTGCTGCCATCTGGAGGCACATGCTTCTGACATTCCACAACACCCTCCCCATCCAAGGAATTTACTCCCCTCATTTGTCACACTTCACCCTGTCTGCTGTCTTCTCTGTCTGTAATTGCATCCTCTCCTGCCCAACATACCTCCCCACATGTACCTATATCCCTTCCCCAACATTCCACTCTCTCCTTAACAAAAAGAGCACCTGTCCCGCAAAAGAGGTATCACCCCATACATACATAGCTCTCCATTTCATACATGTGTCCACTGGACACAGATAATTTGGTCCAATTGGCTTGACAACACATTTATGCTGTCCTCACCCCTCTCTCTGGGGTTTAAGAGTTCAAATTCATTCACAAAATATGTCAAACTCCACAGCTGTTGCTGTACAAGAAATGGAAAGCTGTGGTTCTTCCCTACACCTGTCCTGCACATCCTTACCTGCCTTTCAGTATGTTTTCCCCCTGCTTGCCCCATTTCACCACTGTCCTATCATCTCCTTTTTGTTTTCTTTTTAAATTTTTACTGCGGGCTTGCGCAGAGCTAAGCGCCGCACTGCACAAACCCACTCAAACCCGCTTAAAAGTGCTTTAATGATTTTATGTATTTCTCACAGTGTTTGGCACATGTACAAAATATTCACCCCTGCCAAGTCTCAAACCCAGGCCCCTGACAACTACAGCATAGTACATTAGCCCACTAGGTCACTCAGCTCTTAATTAAAACAGGTGTTTCTAACAAAATATACTGATTGCCACCGACAGACTGCAAGTATATCTAATGGGAAAATGGGAGTGTCCCTGGGACTCTGATGCAAAAAGTACACCTGTATGCAGCCAAATAATTAATAATGCATGGATGTGAGGCCTGGGATAGCCGGTAAATGTAGCCTTTTATAAGCACTATTTTAAACACACCTGCTAAGGCAGCAATGGCAAAGTACATGTGCACAACTGGGACCCTGCTGCAGAACAACTGCTTTTGAAAGCCATGCACATAATGATGGATGCAGAGAATGTGTGTCACAAACTGTATGCATGCACATATATCTTGCAAATACAACTGCTGCAGCACTAATGCAGTAGCTCAGTCTGTTAAATGCCTTGTATGCAGTACTTTTGCCACTCACAGTCCTGGGTTTGAATCCAGTGTGTTGCACTTCAATTACATTGTTGTGAACACAGAAAGTAATGACTGAGTCATGCAATTTTAACCCACACAAGTTGCTGCTACTGAATTAACTGCTACCCATGTTTGCAAGTCAAAGGCCTGTAGGTAGGGACACACTGCACATATTCGTATAGCCTAAGTCTATATTGTCTACTACTCTGTGATTGGCACTGTCACATAACAGATGTTTCTTAAGCACATGCCTCAAGTGGACTGTAAAGGGTACCCTTATCCTGGCTCTGCTGTAACTACAGAGCTAACAATGCTGCCTCAGTTACATGTACAGCTTGGTGTCCCCCAAAGTGTTCACACTTCCCCCTATGTACCCTAGGCTGCAGCAGCAACTGCAGCCTGGAACATACGTAGCTGTATGTTAAGCTAGATGCTACAGACCTACCATACCTCACAACCCCCTAGAACAAGGAATCAGGACAAAACCATACATACGGGGGGCAAAGGTCCAGTGACAGGGGCATGTTTCACAGTTTGCCCCTACAAAGATAGTGAGCTGATAGAATAGCAGCTACTGTATCTGCATGCATATTCTGATGGGTATGATGTCTGACACTCACATGTCTCTCTCTCCTTACTGACCACAACCCATAATGTTTACCACTGAACTGCCAGATAATCACAATGTCATGGGACAATGGCCAAACATATCATGCAAAACTGTGGACATACCTCATAAATCTCAACAGTGGACAGTATTTGTACCTACCCTCTGTGATGTGATGCTGTAGTCTCCACACTTCACTAATGTCCATCTCAAAGACTAAGAAAAGGGCCAAGGCCTACATGAAGCTCTTAAATATTGCACTGTGGTGCCAAGTCATTGGTTAATGAAAGTGCAACCCAGCTGTTTTGGATGCAATTAGCAAGTCTGAGCCACAGACTGGTGGTTAATGAGCATTACCTACAAAAGGCAATCAACTTTTTATGTGAACAGGTCTGTATGTTGCTTTACTCCAACAGACAATGGTTTTGCAAGCTGTTTTCAGAAGATTACTTCACTCTACCAGGTATGTAATACATGTCCCTATATAATGAGATGCAGATGGAAGGATGAAAGGATGAGGAATAGGGATTATAACAGTAGGCCTGTAGTACATCTATGATACTGACATGTTGGTGATACTCTGCTTCCAACAGCTACAGCCATGCCTCTTAACTGTCCCTGCTTTGAATCAAATCACAGCTCTGCCCCTGTTACTCCCTCCTACAATGGTTGGCTGTTGTAGGAAAGGTAGTGGAGTATGAGTTAGCTATATTGACAGTAAGTAAGGGTATACACAGCTGTAATATCAAATGATGTACTGTAATTCACTTCTTCTCAGTCTGTCAGTGTCACACAGAAATAGTTCTGACATTGTAAAGATATGCCTGACTGTCCCTGATGTACTTTGGCAACATGCGTACCTCATTGCTTGAGAGCTATGGCTAACATACCTGTCAACCCCTTACAGAAGGAATTCAGGTCATAGCCATAATTAGTGGGGAGACACAGGCCCCAACTCAGTGACAGAGTATACATATTGGCCATACAAAGTAAGACTATGAATAGACTATCAGATATTACTGTAGTATAAGTGTTTTCTGAGGGGTCTGGTGTGCGACAGCCAGATTCTCTATATTTTGACAACAACCACCAATGATTGGCCAACCATTTGTCAGGCATTCACATGTGTGTGCCAAAAGGACCACATCTATGAGGCACACATTCACATTCTGGAAAAATCTGTGTAGTGAAGAGGTATAATGCCTACAGGGAAGATATACTACAGCAGGTTTGCATTGCTGTCTTTCATTGTGGCACACTGATGTTGCTGGACTGTCCCCATATAGTCATTGTAATAGCACACAGCTATTTGTCTGACAGTGGCTGTATGACATAGTAGTGAGACCTTGCCCGTAGGGGGACACACCACAGTAGACTGCAGTGATGGGTGTAGAGACATACAGCAGACTCTGTCATGGCACACAGGGACATAACCGGTGTTGCTACTACCTTGGTGATAGCCACACATGTAGTGTGTTAATAGACTGCTGGGTATGATGTGTGAGGGAGCGGTGGATACTGCAGGCCATTTTGGTTGTGCAGGGTCTGTACATAGTGGATGTCCATGTATCTGGTCCTGTGATGTGTTCCCCTCTTGTTGTCTTTTGGGTACGATGTATCATAAGAGGCATCCACCATTTACAGCCACAGAAAATAATGCTATCCTGAATGGCCTAAGACTGCATAATCACATTCTGCTGTCCAGGAGTCACCAACATCACGACCAGTGTGCAGCAATGTGGGCTGACCTTGTCATGGCGGTGAACCAAACTGGCCAACACGACAGGACCTATGAGCAGGTCTGACAATGGGCCATAGATATGGTCAATGCTGCATGGCAAAGGGCAGCTACTGTGGCCAGGGACCGTGCTGTCACCAGTGCAGGGCCTGCAACAGAACCACTCTCAGCCAGAGAGGAATTCCTGGCAAACCTGGAATCAACCCCCAGCTCCCAGGCATCCATTACCTTATACACCCTGGAGGTGGGTGCTACAGTGTCCACATCAGAGGAGCATCCAGGTAAGCTTACTGTGTTTATCAGTATAATACTGTATCAGTCATTGTGGCAGACTCTATATACCAGTACATGGGTGTCAGGTCTATCTGCATTGGGGGGTTGGTTTTAACACACAGTTGTGCACACATACTCAGACTGTCAGCAATGTAGGCAGTAACACATTAGCTACTGTACATGTAGATATATCCACATACTACCTTGTAACAATGCAACCTTTCGTATTGCTGACAATACCTCTCCCTCACATTTTCATAGGTACATCAGGTGTGGTTGGAGTCCGAGGTCCTGTACCTGGTAAGTGTGATACTGTTGTTTTACAGATCATATATACCCTAAGAATGTTAGGGGCTGCTATGTTGCCCTAGGCATACCTGTTATGCTTAGCCAGAGTAGAATAGTTGTATGTGCCATTCCAGAGC